>NC_085137.1:273040067-273115440 GCF_035046485.1 Aedes albopictus
AACTCATCCTGCTTTGACTCGCTGGCAATTAAAACATGGTCCAAAGGTAACTCATCGTAAACGTTCAAACTTTTGATAAACTCTCGTTGCAACGAAACTGGAACTTCATCTGGCAAAGGAAACCTTGAGCAAAAGTCTGCATTGCCCATTTTCGCTGACGGTCTGTAAACAATGTCGAAATCGTAGATATTCAGTTCCATTACATATCTCTGCAGACGCGTTACGAACAACGAATTTTTGCCTTCTTTGCCAAATATGCCTATCAACGGTTTGTGATCTGTATACACAGTAAACTTTTTTCCAAACAAAAACTTGTGAAACTTCTTTATGGTACTCACAACGGCCAACGCTTCCAAGTGTAAAATTGGGTAGGACTTCTGCGAGTTAGTTAAACTGAAGGAGGTAAAACTAATGGGCCTCTCTTCTCCATTGATTTCGTGAGCAATCACGCCACCTAACCCATAACTGCTAGCATCTGTTACAACAACAACAGGCTTTTGTGGATCAAAAAACTCAAGTAGCTTTGAAGACAATTGTGATACTTTGGAGTTTAATTAACTGTTAGAATCTAATAATAAGCTTTTATTTAAACTCTATAGAAACTATACTAAGAACTTCGTAGCACTTTGACGTAGGTACGTCTGCACACCAGAGAAACTAATTCACGAATGCTTTTCTGTACCATCGGGTTGCTTGGATCAGTGAATCATTCACCACATCTTCCTTTTTATCCAGATTATGGTTGATTGACAACATAATCGCGTTATCAGGTTGGTCGAGACATCGAACGGGATGGACGAGATGTTTGCACTGGTTCCAGATCGTGACCGACTACAGGACTGTTTGTTCCATCGCATACGCCACTTGATGTTCCTTCATCGTTAGGATGTTTGGGTATTTTCTTGACATGAGCCGTGTTTCTTTCAAGCACGCCACCGGATACGGGATCAAATACTGTAACGCGGTTTCCTTTCCTCTCAACTACGTTATATTCTGTTCTGCCAAATGTTGAAGTAAGTTTGCCTGTCGACACAAGGTTCTTCAACAGAACGTTGTCTCCTTCTTGAACTTCTGAGGGCTTTGCATGACGTCTGATATCTTCCCTTTCTTTCCCTCTATGTTTTAAAACGGTATCTCTGTCTTGGGCTTCGGAACTAACAGGTGGCGCCGTTTCTATGTCGCCAATCGTCGGAATTTTGGACCGAATTAAACGATTTTGCAATAGCACCGATGGGGCCTTTCCCGTAATTGAGTGTGCAGTGGTGTTATACATCATTAAATACTGCAGCAAATCCGTTTCCCAATCACGGTTTAAAGAATGGCTGATCTTGAGTCGTTTTAGCAGAGAGCTGTTTTGTCTCTCAACTTCGCCATTCGCCTGCGGCCAGTATGGAGCGGTATGGTTGAGAGTTATGTTTCTTGTGCGACAATAGTCCTCAAATTCCGTGCTGATAAACTGACGACTGTTGTCCAGTGTGATCGTTCTTGGATAACCTAACCGCACAAAGATTGGTTCGATTTGTTTGATTGTTTCTTCTGATGTGATCCTCTTCATGATACACACTTCCTTGTATCGGCTGTAGTAATCCACTATCACCAAGAGATATACGTTCGACGGTAACGGGCCCAGAAAGTCCATTGCTACATCTATCCATGGCTCATTTGGCATAGCTCGACGGCGCATTGGCTCGGGTGCAGAGGGTCTACTAACCAAACGGCAGCCTTCACAGTGTTTAACTGTTTTTCTTGCATCTTCGTCCATTCCAGGCCACCAAACTCTGTCACGCAGGCGCGTTATCATCAACGTTTCTCCTGGATGCCCTTCGTGTGCGAGCTGCAGCATCCTTGTACGCAAATTTTGAGGAATAACTATTCTGCACCCGCGGATTACGTAATCTTCAAGAAGAGCCAGCTCGTTTTGGAAGGGTGTATACTTCTTGGCACCATCCCTGACTGATTCATTCGCCCAATCTCCTGTCAACAGAGCGTCCTTAACGATAAGCAATTCCGGGTCCTCGTCTATTGCGTTCTTGATTTCTGATACATCCACAGCAACTGAATCCGTAATGGCATTGATGTAGATCTTGTCGTCGCATTTATCGATGTCTTCATTATCATTTGTTGGAGATAAACGAGAAAGCGGGTTCGCAACGTTCAGCTTGCCGGGCTTATACACAATCTTGAATTTGAACGGTTGTAATCTGAGTACCCATCTTTCGATGCGACCTGGAGGCTGCGAGGTTGGCTTGAAAATCGCTGTTAAAGGACGGTGGTCAGTTTCGAGTTCGAAGTCCCTGCCGAGCAGGAACAATTTAAACTTCTCGACGCTCCACACTATGGCGAGGGCTTCCTTCTCGGTTTGACAATATCTGCGCTCTGTGGGAGATAGGCTCTTGCTAGCATACGAAATGACGATCGGCTTATCATCGCATTCATCTTCAAACTGCAGTAGGACTGCTCCTAAACCCACTGGTGACGCATCTGCGACTACTCTAGTTCGTCGGTTATTATCGAAAAATCCTAGTACTGGAGCGGAGCATACTGCCTGCTTGAGATTTTGGAACGCAATATCGTGCTTCGACGACCAGTCGAATTTCTGTCCGGTAACAGTCAGCTGTCGAAGATGGAATGTCTTGGTAGCCAAATCGGGGATGAACCTTCCTACGTAGCCAACAAGACCAAGAAAACTGCGTACCTCCTCCGCAGATCTGGGTGACCTGAACTGCTGCACGGCCATTATTTTATCTTCCTTTGGTTTAACGCCGTGTTGGGAGATATCGTGCCCTAGAAATTCCGTCTCCGATACCTTGAATTTGCACTTCTTCGTATTTAGTACCACGTTGTGGGCTTCCAGGGTATGTAGAACGCGCTGCAAGGCGGCATCGTGTTCAGCTTCTTCTTCTTCTTCTTCTTGGCGTACCGTCCTCATTGGGACAAAGCCTGCTTCTCAGCTTAGTGTTCTATGAGCACTTCCACAGTTTTTTAACTGAGAGCTTCCTCTGCCAATGACCATTTTGCATGTGTATATCGTGTGGCAGGCACGAAGATACTCTATGCCCAAGGAAGTCAAGGAAATTTCCTTTACGAAAAGATCCTGGACCGACCGGGAATCGAACCCGTCACCCTCAGCTGCTGAATACCCGTGCGTTTACCGCCTCGGCTATATGGGCCCCATTCAGCTTCCGTTTTCCCATAAATAAAGATGTCATCTTGAAAGTTGAAGGAGTTGGGACAGTCGCTCAATAGCTGTTCGATTATCCTTTGAAAGTGTTCGGACGCGCTGCAGATTCCGAACATTAACATTGGAACATCCCGAGGTGCGTAATGAATGTCGTGATGTGTCGACTTGACTCATGCAATTCCACTTGGTGATACGCATCTTTGATGTCAAGCCGGGAAAACCTCATGGATCCATTTAACCTGTTAATTATTTATTTAATTTATTTGATGTTATTCATTTCACAACTTCATCTTGATACAGTACCTTGCAAGAAGATCATCAAGAGTAGGTATCATATGATACTCTCTCCGGATCGCAGTGTTAACACGACGCATGTCGATGCACAGCCGCACGTCACCGTTGTCTTTTATGACTATTACAACAGGTGACACCCACGGACTAGGACCATTAACTTTTTCGATAATACCCAATTTTAATAGCCTATTGAGTTGATCTTCGACTTGTTGACGAAGAGCTATTGGGACTCGGCGAACATGTTGGGCCACGGGGTTGACAGTTTCATCAATGTTAATACGTATTTTGACGCCTGTATGTATGATTAAATTTTACAATTTGTGTTTATTAGCTAAATACTAATTTATACCTTTAATTACAGGGAACTTATCAATAGCGTTATCTGAAATGTGCTGAATCTCCTCCGGACTCACGGCGCTAGGTAGGCCGATCAACAACACTCCCAACTGCTTCGATGTAACTCTTCCTAGCAAGTTCTGTTCACCACCTTTTACAACATAAAATGTAGTGTCAACACTGAGGCCATTACCCTCGACAACCGTTATTTCGGCATCGAATGTACAGATGATACTCAAGGATTCACGTTGCGCGTAAGCCGATAGCTGTTTGGATGACGGACGCACATTCTTCAGGAAAGCATTTTTGTTCCGGATATATTGCCACGTTGATTCATCAACAATGTTGTATTTGCTACCTGAGTCCATCATCATTTCGATGAGCACGCCACCGACCTTACACCAAACCAACTCGTCGTGGTTATCGCTGATTGCATATATGAAGGAGTCCTGCGGATGAGCTTCAGGTTTCACAGCACGTGATTCAGGCAACTGATTGGCGCTGACAGCGTTGATTTTGGGCTTCTTGAAACGGCGATGATCTTGGTAGTCTGTAGACTTGCGCTTTTTCGGACCAGACTTATCAATCCTTCCGCGACACTTTTTCGCGAAATGACCAATGGCATCGCAGTTGTGACACTTGACGTTCTTGGCTGGACAGTTCTCTTCTGGCTTGTGTGGTCTGTTGCCACATCTGCTACAATCGGAAACTTGATAGCTTTGTGCCCAGCGAGATTTGTCATTAGTATTGGATATTTTGTTCACAAACGTACTGCCACGACTGGTTTCTAGCATGTTCCCAGCACTAGAAGCATGTTGGTTCAACTCACGGACTTGGTGTTGAATAGAAAGGTGGGTGTTGACGAGGTTGGTAAGCTCGTCCAAGTTGATGTTGGGCTTCTCCAATATTTTCCGTCGCAATTCAGGTGGTGCAAGCATTACGATCTTGTCAATCACGGCTGCATCGCGGCTTTCTCGTTCCGTTGTTCCAAACTGACATTTAGTGGCCAATACCTTGGCCCGCAGCAAAAATTTGTCAAGGGTCTCGCCGGTGACTGGTTTCTGCGTCCAAAATGCGTGCCTCTCGAAGGTGTCGTGGCGTTTCGGAGCAAAATAATTATCCAATCGTTGTATGACATTTTCGAAATCATCTCCGCCGTCTTCAGTGGTTTCATGGTTAGCATTGGGTAAGCTCTCATACACACGTTGAAGTTGACGACCAGCGACAGCCAGGAAGATGCTTTTGAGTCTTTTCTTGCTCTTCTTGCTCATCGCAGCCGCGATGTACTCAAACTGTCTCTTGTAATCGAACCATGATTGTCTAAGTTCCGTTATTGGAACGTTGTCACACTCGAACGGTGGCAGTTTAAACAACTGGTCTTCCATCTGTTTAAATTAGATTTTATTAAGTCGTGGTTGCATTCAAAAAATGTATACTTTTACAAACTTTGGGAGATCTTAGACACATGACATAAACAAACTAAGATTGTTTTTCATTTGCCCAGTTGCCATTGGCAACCAATTCCGTCTGGTTCACTGGGCTTGCCATATATTAAGCGATGCATTGCGTTGGCATGACAACCACGTGTTATTATTATTTTTTTAGCATTTTACACGTTGCCCTCAAGGCCAAGGCGAAAACCCTTTTTAGAGGCAAAATTTTCACAGTTTGACCTGGCGGATCGTATCCGCCGCAAATGCAGTTGCTTTTTAAGGCCAACCGTTCGTACAACAGCCTGACCCGACAGATCGTATCCGTCGCTAAGGCAAGTTCCCTTCGAAAGGCGAACTTTTTACAACCTGACCCGACGGATCGTATCCGCCGCTAAGGTAGTTGCCTTTGAAGGTCAACTTTTTGTACAAAAGCCTGACCCGACGGATCGTATCCGCCGCTAAGGCAAGCTCCCTTCGAAAGGCGAACTTTTTACAACCTGACCCGACGGATAGTAAGATGTGATACTTTGGAGTTTAATTAACTGTTAGAATCTAATAATAAGCTTTTATTTAAACTCTATAGAAACTACACTAAGAACTTCGTAGCACTTTGACGTAGGTACGTCTGCACACCAGAGAAACTAATTCACGAATGCTTTTCTGTACCATCGGGTTGCTTGGATCAGTGAATCATTCACCACAACAACAAACATTGCTTACTTTCGTTAAACACTCGATGACACTCATCGGTCCAGACAAACTTAACGTCTTTCTTTAGTAAACGATACAAACAGCTTAAACGTGAGGATAGATTTGGGATAAACTTACCGTAGTAATTTATCAAACCAAGAAACGCTTTCAACTCGGTGACGTTATTCGGAAAATGTTCCGAGCTAATGAGCTTTCCGAATCGTTTCGACCTTTTCTGGACACGGCAACAAACCTTTATCGGTTAAAATGTGACCCAAAAATGGCAAACTTGTCACAAACCATTTGCATTTCTGCAAATTTACTTTTATGTTGGCTTTAGAAAGTCGTTCCAAAACCAAATAAAGCTTTCTTAAACAGTCCTCGTAATCCTCACCAGCTATTAAAACATCGTCTAAGTAGCAATAAACTCCGTCTATGCCTTGCAAAACTTGATCCATGACTCGCTGAAAAATAGCAGCACTTGAAGAAGCACCTTGTGGTAAACGATTATACGAAAACAAACCTTTGATCGTATTAATCACCATAATTTTCCTAGACTTTTTCGACAACATTAACTGTGTATACGCTCCGGCAAGATCTAAGGAACAAAAAACTTTAGAACCGGCTCACTAGCCAACTAAGCAAACATATCCTGTGTCAACGGTAGCGGATAGGTGTTCGGAATGATCACCTTGTTGATCGAAACCTTGCAGTCGATCACCATCCTGATACCACCGTCTTTCTTCACTACAACGATCACCGGCGATGCCCACTCGCTTGCATCGATCGGTGTTATGACGCCATCTTTCTCCAAACTGTCCAAATGTTCAGCAACCTTGTCCTTTAAACGCAATGGAACGTCATAAGCACGTTTGAAAATCGGTGATGCTCCTTTCTTCAACACTAGATCCGCCTCAAAACCCTTGATATCGTCCACGACACGTTCCTCCGACATCGGTAATGACAGCTGATTTAGGTTTGAACTACTGCCGAACGCACTCCTCCATTCCGGGAAAAATATATCCAGCCAATCTCGTCCAAGTAACGGTGTGAACGAGCTCCCACAGCGCAAAACAACCAGTTTGACGAACTTCCGACGTCCGTTCAACTCCACCTGCACTGGAATCTGTCCTTCGACCACCAAACGACTTCCGTTGATCACTGCTAACTTCTTCGTACACTTCTGCATCGGAATATCGGCGAATTCTCCCTCGTAGGTATCCTTGCTGACTACGGAAACTGCAGCTCCACAGTCTATCTCCATGTCCAGACGAATCCCCTCGACCAACACTGATCGGAAACACGGCTCGTTGATTTTGCCGATGGAAGAGATCATCAAGCACTCCATGTCCTCATCGTCCGAGACAGATCTGTTCAACCGCCGACGTAAACTCTTCGTGTACTCCGTCATCTTCGGTTTTTCTGCAGGAGAATCCACAAACTTCACAGATTTCTTGTCTTTGTTCTTCAAGTCGTAGCAGAAGCGACGCGTGTGACCATCTCTGCCACAGAAACTACAGTGAAACTTCCGTGATTGGGATGAAGAACGATTTCCACGGTTAGATGAAACTGGACTACGGCTCCTGTACCGCTTATTTGCTCCACGGCTCCGACTCCTACTACGGTATCCACCACGTGAAACTGCTGACTCTTGTCGCTTTCCAAGCCTGTTCAAAACACTCACTCGACCGGACTCACGAGAAACTAGCTTTCGGTTCGCTCCAGCTAACTCTCTGTTGATGATGATCTTCTCCGCCTTGGCTAGCGTCAAACCCTCCTCATCGAACAAACGCTGTTGAACATCCGGGTCGCGAATTCCACACACAAGCTTGTCGCGGATTGCGATGTCCTTGAACTCGCCAAACTCACACATCTCCGCTTGCAGCTTCACAGCTAGGATGAAATCCTCCGCACTTTCGGTAGAACCTTGGACTCGTTGATAAAACTTGTAACGCTGGATCATGTCGCTCTCTGTCTTGTCGTATTGCTTCTTCAACGCATCCGTAATCTCCTTGAATGATACTGTCTTTAAATCCTTTCCGGGAAACAGAAGCTTCAATTCGCTGTACACTTCCTTGCCGCATGCCGCCAAAAACGATGCTTTTTGTTCATCCGGATCCGCCATCTTGTTGTCGATGAAGATCCATTCCATCTGCTCCAGGTACTGGCTAAACGGAATCGTACCGGGCACGTACGGCTCAACGTGATTCACTAACGGCATACTGACAGCAAAAAATAAACGACGAAAACTAGAAAACGATTTGATGAATTATTACACAAAACCAAACTAGATTTTTTTTCAGTGTAATAATCGAAAAAACTGATCAAAACAAACAGTTGATAAAATAAATGCAAAAACTTAAAAACTTTTTTGCGAAAACTTTTTGTCCAATTTTTCAACAGTTTTGACCCACAGTGCAAACTATGTTGTTACTGTGTCAACATGAAAACTTTCAAACTGTTTTCAAATGATCGAACTCAACGACAAACTTTATCAACGAAACGTGAAACAAACAAACAATAAACAAACAAACCAAACTGTTGTCGTCGCTCAAAACTAGCATAAACTATTTCTGCTTTTTCCTCTGAGCATAAACTATGCAACGATGTCGCACAACAATCTGCGAAACAACTTTTGTTGCGGGGAAACTGACGCAACACTGTGTGACAAACTACAATGTTGGATGAAACAAACTACTCGTACGTGACAAAAATGTTCGGCTGCGACTAAAAGTCGTTCGTGTTTACAACACACAAAGCCAGATCACTGTACGGAAACAAAATGAAACACAATTTCTTTGCTTGCTAGGCAGAAGAAAATGGTTCAGAAACTCACTTTGTGAATGCAATTAAAACTCAATTTCTCCGCATATTTCCACTTATCGTAGGGACAAACTTACGGTTTTTGCAGCAAACCTAGGCAAAGTGATGAAACAAACCAACTCTGGCGGTGTAGGTACCGCGCAAACTGTTGCTATTCCTCCGCCGTCGTCGTCGTCGCAAAGGGATGAATGGAATGGGCTGGCTCGCTCAGTCGCTCGCAGTAAAACGGTAAAACTTTCCCCAGTGAAAACATCAAAATCACCGGAAAACTCGCACTTTTTTCGCACTTCCCGGGACGCGAAACAACTCCACTTCTCGTCGCCACTGAAATATACACGATTGGAGTGTTGGGTTCGAATAAACTAAACTCTAATGAGGTTTTAGACCGAGACTTGTGATTCGGTTAAACGGTAGAAATAACAACGCGCGTCCGTCCGTGTGTGCAGTCAGTAAGTAAACTGATATTTATTATTCTTTTGTATCACTGCTGTTCCAGACAGTCAGTGATGTAGCTAGGGGTGGATGCTACAATATCGTGTCGGGCAGTGCCCCGTGAGAAGCCCAATAGCTATGCTCAGAGATTTTTTATTTAGGTTTAATAGTTTTTCTGTAGTTTTGCCATTCGGAGTTATGAACAGTTTGGATTGTCTTGATGTTTTCGTAGCAATCCAGTTTGATTGTATCATTTGATCCTCCCATCGCATTACTTCCATTTGTATTTCACATTTAGATACACCACAGAATGGTTCTGGGCCTATGAATCAGAGCCTTCTCTGGCGTTAATGCCATAGAAGCGCTAATTTCGATCAAAGTGCAATTTCGATGTGAGCAAAAAGGACACAAATCTTGTGTTTGTTCTTTCTCGGGCCATTTTAGTTACTTCAAGGCAGGGATGGCATGTCACGCATAAACTGTGTCCATTTACGCTCATCTTTCACTGAATTTCTCAGTTTTATTTACCTTACTTTTGAGAAAGAGAAAAAACGCACAATGTACATAATTTCTCTCACGCAGAGTTTTTGTGCGGATGATTAGAGTGCTGCGAGAGAACAATGAGAACCCACAAGTCATAATCCCAGTGCGCAATTTCTGCGCGCACGCAGAAAAAACCAGAACTCAGTGCACACGCAGTGTGTTCAAAGGGGTCAAAGTTGTTTGAGCATTTGGTGAACCGAAAACATGCCGGTGAGCCCAAAACCCGCTAAGCGGTAGCAAACCCTGTGATATCAGAGACATGCAGACGTCTTAAGCTGGTCAAGGACTTACAGTTGATGGATATATTGGTTCCAAATTCCACCAACATTCAGTGCTAGTGAGCTAACAAATTTTGTTTTTCATATATATAGGGAAAATTTGCAAAAAATTGCAACTAGCGCCGCCTAGCTGCAAAAACTCGAACCAAACGATAATTATTCTGAAAGCCCTTGATCTACCAAACAATTTTGCCAAAGACACCATCTTTCTAAAGAATCAGAATGCTGAGATATGTGAAATGTAAAATTTCTACGCTATCTAGCGCCGCCTAGCGGTGAAATCACGAATCATATTCTGACAGCCCTTGACTAGCTGAACAACTTTGCCAAAGAAACCAACTCTCTAAGTAATCAGGATCCTGAGATATATGGGATAGAAATTTTGTCAGTGTTGCATCTGCTTGTCTAGGATATCACATAAATCACAGACAAGTAGATGTGACACTAACGAAATTTCAATCTCTTATATCTCATGATCCTGATTACTTAGAGAGTTGGTGTCTTCGGCAAGATTGTTCGGCTGGACAAGAACTAACCGATAATAAGACTTAATGTTCAAAATTCCACCGCTAGGCGGCGCTAGAGAGCAAACAAATTTTTAATTTCGCATATCTCAGCATCCTCGTTTTGTAGAAAGATGGTGTCTTCGGCAATATTGTTTGGTAGATCAAGGGCTTTCAGAATAATTACCGTTTGGTTCAAGTTTCTGCAGCTAGGCGGCGCTAGTTGCAATTTCTTACAAATTTTCCTGATATTTATGAAAAACAAAATTTGTTAGCTCACTAGCACCGCCTAGCGGTTGAACTTTGAATCTTAAGTCTTATTATCGGTTAGTCCTTGACCAGCCAAACAACTTTGCCGAAGAAACCAACTCTCTAAGTAATCAGGATCATGAGATATATGAGATTGAAATTTTGTTAGTGTCACATCTATTTGTCTGTGATTTATGTTTATGTTTATATTTATATTTATGTTTATATTTATGGCCCAACAACTGTAAGCCCTTGGTTTCCAAGTACGAAAATAGTATCTAAGTTGGTATATGCCCCAGCAGGTCAGCGTTGATGGCATATATACGCTGTAAGGGTCGAAACCCAAAAAATCATTGCCATGTAATGTATAAAGTGTTAGCGCGCTACTGTGTACGCTGGGTAACCGTGAATAGGATAAAAGCGTTTTTTTCCAGCGGGGTAGCGCGGACGTCAACCACGAATAGATGTGCCGTAGCCCACATGAATTTGACATGTTTGGGAAATTGACACTTTTGGGCACTCTGACAGATCTGGGAAGTGCACGACATCTGCGAATTAGTCATTATCATAAGTTATTACTTAAGTAAAACGTGTAAAACTAGCAAAAGGTTACGAAAATTTTGGCGTGCAATCGTTCGAAATTACACGACAACGCGAAGATAGCAAATAAATCAGTAAGAAATTGTGTAACGCATCAGTTTTCAGCACAAACAATTTTGAACGTGTTTTTGTTGTGAGCTACGGGGATTTTGCCTTTTGCTGGCCCCCTGTTTTTTTCGATCATAGATGATCAAGAAATGACACAAAGTTTCTATTTAGATTTTGTAGGCCCACATTGTTTTTTTCCAGGTACGAGCAGAGTTTCAGTATGCGTTAATGAAATAAAAGCGCTTATTTCGATTGTAGGTCATCAAGAAATGACACAAATCGTAATTTCCAGGTACGAACATATTGTCTGAGTTGGTATATGCCCAAGAAAGTCAGCGTTGATAGCATATAAGCGCTCATTTCGATTCATCAATAAATGACATTTTCGATCATAGATGAACAAGAAATGACACAAAGTTTCTATTTAGATTTTGTAGGCCCACATTGGTTATTTCCAGGTACGAGCAGCGTTTCAGTGTGCGTTAAAGAAACAAAAGCGCTTATTTGATTGTAGGTCATCGAGAAATGACACAAATCACAATTTCCAGGTACGAACATATTGTCTGAGTTGGTATATGCCCAAGAAAGTCAGCGTTGATAGCATATATTAGTAATCCCATGCAATCAGTCAATGTTACCGCGCTACTGTGTATGCCAGGTCACCCCTATGTCCAAAGCTCCTATTGCAGCGTTTTAATATGCGTTGATGGCATAAAAGCGCTCTGTTTGATAATAGTTCATCAAGAAATGACACAAATCTTGCGTTAATGCAATAAAAGCGCTCATTTCGATCAAAGTGCACCAAAAAAGGACACAAATCTTGTGTTTGTTTTTTTTTTCGGGCCATTTTAGTTACTTCAAGATGATTTAGTTGGTATATGCCCAAGCAAGTCAGCGTTGATAGCATATATTAGCAATCAGTCAATGTTACCAAACTACTGTGTATGCTAGGTCACCCCTAAAGTGTCCAAAACCCCTATTTCAGCGTTTAAATATGCGTTGATGGCATAAAAGCGCTCATTTTG
Organism: Aedes albopictus; assembly: GCF_035046485.1. Taxonomy (NCBI): domain Eukaryota; kingdom Metazoa; phylum Arthropoda; class Insecta; order Diptera; family Culicidae; genus Aedes; species Aedes albopictus. The sequence goes on from NC_085137.1 coordinate 273,052,503, forward strand.
ATCATAGTTCATCAAAAATTGACACAAATCTTGCGTTAATGGCATAGAAGCGCTAATTTTGATCAAAGTGCAATTTCGATGTGTGCAAAAAGGACACAAATCTTGTGTTTGTTCTTTCTCGGGCCATTTTAGTTACTTCAAGGCAGGGATGGCATGTCACGCATAAACTGTGTCCATTTACGCTCATCTTTCACTGAATTTCTCAGTTTTATTTACCTTACTTTTGAGAAAGAGAAAAAACGCACAATGTACATAATTTCTCTCACGCAGAGTTTTTGTGCGGATGATTAGAGTGCTGCGAGAGAACAATGAGAACCCACAAGTCATAATCCCAGTGCGCAATTTCTGCGCGCACGCAGAAAAAACCAGAACTCAGTGCACACGCAGTGTGTTCAAAGGGGTCAAAGTTGTTTGAGCATTTGGTGAACCGAAAACATGCCGGTGAGCCCAAAACCCGCTAAGCGGTAGCAAATCCTGTGATATCAGAGACATGCAGACGTCTTAAGCTGGTCAAGGACTTACAGTTGATGGATATTTTGGTTCCAAATTCCACCAACATTCAGTGCTAGTGAGCTAACAAATTTTGTTTTTCATATATATATAGGGAAAATTTGCAAAAAAATGCAACTAGCGCCGCCTAGCTGCAAAAACTCGAACCAAACGATAATTATTCTGAAAGCCCTTGATCTACCAAACAATTTTGCCAAAGACACCATCTTTCTAAAGAATCAGAATGCTGAGATATGTGAAATGTAAAATTTCTACGCTATCTAGCGCCGCCTAGCGGTGAAATCACGAATCATATTCTGAAAGCCCTTGACTAGCTGAACAACTTTGCCAAAGAAACCAACTCTCTAAGTAATCAGGATCCTGAGATATATGGGATAGAAATTTTGTCAGTGTTGCATCTGCTTGTCTAGGATATCACATAAATCACAGACAAGTAGATGTGACACTAACGAAATTTCAATCTCATATATCTCATGATCCTGATTACTTAGAGAGTTGGTGTCTTCGGCAAGATTGTTCGGCTGGACAAGAACTAACCGATAATAAGACTTAATGTTCAAAATTCCACCGCTAGGCGGCGCTAGAGAGCAAACAAATTTTAAATTTCGCATATCTCAGCATCCTCGTTTTGTAGAAAGATGGTGTCTTCGGCAATATTGTTTGGTAGATCAAGGGCTTTCAGAATAATTACCGTTTGGTTCACGTTTCTGCAGCTAGGCGGCGCTAGTTGCAATTTCTTACAAATTTTCCTGATATTTATGAAAAACAAAATTTGTTAGCTCACTAGCACCGCCTAGCGGTTGAACTTTGAATCTTAAGTCTTATTATCGGTTAGTCCTTGACCAGCCAAACAACTTTGCCGAAGAAACCAACTCTCTAAGTTATCAGGATCATGAGATATATGAGATTGAAATTTTGTTGGTGTCACATCTATTTGTCTGTGATTTATTTTTATGTTTATATTTATATTTATGATTATATTTATGGCCCAACAACTGTAAGCCCTTGGTTTCCAAGTACGAACATAGTATCTAATGTCGTTTTCGTTTTTGCGGTGGAGCTACACCGGTGTAGCACTTTTGCACCGAAAATGTTCGTTTTTGATTTTCGTGCTACACCGGTGCTGCACTTTTTCTGCACCGCGCATGATAGTGTAGCACTCAAAAAATTGGGAGTGTAGCTGGTGCACACTGTGTCCACCAATCAGCGTTTGCAAAGTTGTCAATATTTTGGTGTTTATACACACACACCAATGCAACGGCACCAAAAATGTTCGTTTATTTAGCGAAGAGTGTAGCACGAAACGGTGTAGCACCGCCGCAAAAACGAAAACGACATAAGTTGGTATATGCCCCAGCAGGTCAGCGTTGATGGCATATATACGCTGTAAGGGTCGAAACCCAAAAAATCATTGCCATGTAATGTGTAAAGTGTTAGCGCGCTACTGTGTACGCTGGGTAACCGTGAATAGGATAAAAGCGTTTTTTTTCGATCATAGATGATCAAGAAATGACACAAAGTTTCTATTTAGATTTTGTAGGCCCACATTGGTTTTTTCCAGGTACGAGCAGAGTTTCAGTATGCGTTAATGAAATAAAAGCGCTTATTTCGATTGTAGATCATCGAGAAATGACACAAATCGTAATTTCCAGGTACGAACATATTGTCTGAGTTGGTATATGCCCAAGAAAGTCAGCGTTGATAGCATATAAGCGCTCATTTCGATTCATCAATAAATGACATTTTCGATCATAGATGAACAAGAAATGACACAAAGTTTCTATTTAGATTTTGTAGGCCCACATTGGTTATTTCCAGGTACCAGCAGCGTTTCAGTGTTCAGTGATTACTCTCTAAGTAATCAGGATCCTGAGATATATGGGATAGAAATTTTGTCAGTGTTGCATCTGCTTGTCTAGGATATCACATAAATCACAGACAAGTAGATGTGACACTAACGAAATTTCAATCTCATATGAGGGGCCCAGATGCAAAGGGGTGTAAGTGACCATTTTGTTGATTTTGAGCTGAGCATATCAAAAAATTCTTCAGATTCCATGCTTTCAGAAACTTTTTTAAGTTTATTTTTACGATGATTAGAAAAAAAAATGCAATAAATCGGAGAAAATTGGGTCGATTTTACAACTCCATACATTTTGTATGGGATAAAAAATTGGTGAAAAACTTTTAACCTCATTTACTCGAAAGTGGGTTTTTGTCACTGACATCCCTTTGCTTCTAACCCCCTCATATATCTCATGATCCTGATAACTTAGAGGTTTCTTCGGCAAAGTTGTTTGGCTGGTCAAGGATCTATTTGTCTGTGATTTATGTTTATATTTATATTTATGTTTATATTTATGGCCCATCAACTGTAAGCCCTTGGATTTCCAAAATACTTTGTCGAAAAAAACATCTGAGTACTTTCATATTCCTGTGGTACACACAGTATTGCACTGGAAGCACGACTGCGTGCGCTCTCAACACGAATTCTGCGTGCACATTTTGTGCGCGCACAAAATGTGCACGCAGAAACTGGAAAAACATGTTTGTTCTAACATTTGTTTGAGCACTCATTTTGAGTGTGTCGCCAGAGAGTGAGCGGCTTGTTTGTGTGTGAAAAAAGTTGCGTAGCTCACTCTCGCTCTCGTTGAAAGTCGTGTGTAGAGTGTATGTTTTCTCTTCTCATGTTTCGCACTGAGGAGCATGCCATCTCTGCTTCAAGGTACGAAGCATTGCGATGATGGCATAAAAGCGCTGGTTTCAATCGTAGTTCATCAAAAAATGACCCCAGTCTTGTATTTGGCTTTTTCCGTACCTTAATCGTTATTTCCAGGTACGAATAGTTGGCATATTTTCCAGCAAATCAGCGTTGATAGCATATATATATAATCACGCGATCAGTCAGTGTTGACGCGCTACTGTGTATGCTAGGTCACTCCTAAGTGTTCATAGCAACTATTGCAACGTTTGTGGCATTCAAGCGCTCATTTCGATCGTATTCCATCAAATCTTATGTTTGATCATAATAGTTATTTCCAAGTACGAACATAGTATCTAAGGTGGTATATATACGCTGTAAGGGTCGAAACCCAAAAATCATTGCCATGTAATGTATAAAGTGTTAGCGCGCTACTGTGTACGCTGGGTAACAAAGTTTCTATTTAGATTTTGTAGGCCCACATTGGTTTTTTCCAGGTACGAGCAGAGTTTTAGTATGCGTTAAGGCCGGACGGGACGGTGGTTGAATCGTCCGCCATTGCTCTGTTGCTAGTAAGATGCAAATCTCAACTTCTACTTCATATTATTGACTAGAAATTTGATTGTTCATTTGCTCACTTGTGATGCACAATCGACTAAAGTTTCAGCTACGTCAGTGCAGTGGAAATTGATATTTGCTTCTTCAAAATCCCGAGGCAAAGAGAGGGAAGATAGGAAAAATTACACGTCGTCCCGTGCGGCCTTAATGAAATAAAAGCGCTTATTTTGATTGTAGGTCATCGAGAAATGACACAAATCATAATTTCCAGGTACGAACATATTGTCTGAGTTGGTATATGCCCAAGAAAGCCAGAGTTGATAGCATATATTAGTAATCTCATGCAATCAGTCAATGTTACCGCGCTACTGTGTATGTCAGGTCACCCCTATGTCCAAAGCTCCTATTGCAGCGTTTTAATATGCGTTGATGGCATAAAAGCGCTCATTTTGATCATAGTTCGTCAAGAAATGACGCAAATCTTGCGTTAATGCAATAAAAGCGCTCATTTCGATCAAAGTGCACCCAAAAAGGACACAAATCTTGTGTTTGTTTTTTTTTCGGGCCATTTTAGTTACTTCAAGATGACTCAGTTGGTATATGCGCAAGCAATTTAGCGTTAAGATGAACGTCCTCATTGGGACAAAGCCTGCTTCTCAGCTTAGTGTTCTATGAGCACTTCCACAGTTATTAACTGAGAGCTTCCTCTGCCAATGACCATTTTGCATGCGTATATCGTGTGGCAGGCACGAAGATACTCTAGAGTAATGCGGGGCAAAAGTTCGCACCTAGCAGACTTTACAAAATAACTATTGAACGAAAAGAAAATAATATCGTTTTTCTTCGTTAAACGGGTCCCTATCATGTTGCCTTCAAAACGTAGTACTAGATTTTCTCGCGTTCCTTTTGTAGTTTTAGTAATACAATTTTTAAAACAAGTACTCCAATGCGAACTTTTGCCCCATAGTGGGGGCAAAAGTTCGCACTATGCGGGGCAAAAGTTCGCACCTTGTACAGGGTAGTTTATTGGTGTGATGTTCATCTATTTCATGTTAATTCATGTTCATCTTTTCACTCTAGCCATGAAATCTGTTTCTTTCTGTTCTTAGAATTACGACCCAACTGGAATACGACCTGGTGTTCAGCTTTTGTATAGAGTGTGCTTTATGAAGACTTCCACAACTATTAACTAAGAACTGTCCTTTACAGCGTTGTCAAAATACGTTGTGGGGTAATCATAGAGATACGTGTTGCTCAAAAAGCATGAAAAAAAATCAAATATGCAGCAAAACTGTTGAACGGGACTGTTATCGAATCTTATCCCCGTCAGTATGGTGATGGTTTATAACTGTGAATTTACAAACTAAGCTATGAAAGACCCCGCTAAAGTAGATGAACAAAAGACCTTCAGAAACATACGAAAAGGCACGACGAGGGTGATGAAGAAAATGTTTTAAAATGTTTTTTTAGCCATTTTTTATTTATTGATTTAAATGCGTGAACATAATGTTTGCTTTACAGTCAATCTTCTTACAAAACTATGTTCAAACCCTCTGTCGCAACGATTTCAGGGGCCATACTACTCATATTATGCATATATAGTAGTTTCTATACAAAATTATCATTGCTTCAAAGATTCTGTAATTATATTGATGTACTAGACCCAGAAATCTAGTGCGAACTTTTGCCCCACAGCTACTGCGAACTTTTGCCCCACTGTCGAGGTTTTAACAAAGTCCCTTTCTGCAAGAAGCACTAGTAGTTTATTGTTTATTCGAGTGCACCTCGCGAGCTACTATGGAATAACGATTCTCCGACATAAAGAGGTTATGAGATTCTTCTTCTTCCTGTTACTACAAATTCTTATTCCAAAAGATCCAAAAATTCTATCAAAACCCCTAGAAACACATTTTTTTGCATAACTCTGCCAAACCATAACGAAATCGTTCCAAATTTTATTGACGAGTAGCTGACCTGATTATGTGTCGAACCCATACAGATTTGTTTGGGTTCTTAAGTCGTGCTCAGAAAAAGACCCACTGCGAACTTTTGCCCCGTGCGAACTTTTGCCCCGCATTACTCTATGCCCAAGGAAGTCAAGGAAATTTCCTTTACGAAAAGATCCTGGACCGACCGGGAATCGAACCCGTCACCCTCAGCATGGTCATGCTGAATACCCGTGCGTTTACCGCCTCGGCTATATGGGCCGTTTCAATATGTGTTATGGCCGATTTTTTTTCTCCTCTGCTTAACTGGTAAGCCAGGCTTACCCATATAGTTAAAGTTTATCGAGAAATGACACAAATCTTATGTTTGGGCTTTATCCGGGCCATAATACGAATTGTCAGGCCAGGCCAGGTACGAACATATTGTCTGAGTTGGTATATGCCCAAGCAAGTCAGCGTTGATAGCATATATTAGCAATCCCATGCAATCAGTCAATGTTACCACACTACTGTGTATGCTAGGTCACCCCTAAAGTGTCCAAAACCCCTATTTCAGCGTTTAAATATGCGTTGATGGCATAAAAGCGCTCATTTTGATCATAGTTCATCAAAAAATGACACAAATCTTACGTTTTTTTTTTTGTTGGGATTTGAACCACTGCGACCATTACTTTGATCTATTGTGGTATACCCCACCATTGAGGGTTGACGTCGTTTGCTGATTATGCGAAGTACCCCAATCTGGGATGATTCTTAGGATAAAATCAACCATCAAATTGGGATTTTTCAATCAAATTTCAGAAGGATTTAGAATACCCTTGGTAAAATATTGTCTTTTACGCACAAATAGTGCTGGACAGTCACATAACAGATGGTGAGAGGTCTCAATTGCATAGTTACAGAATCGACAGACATAAGTTTGACATCGATTAATATTTTTCAAATGATATCGTGTCGGGCAGTGCCCCGTGAGAATCCCAATAGCTATGCTCAGAGATTTTTTATTTAGGTTTAAGGACAGACTTTTTAGAATCCCAAAATGGACGCCACAATGGCCGACTTTGCGACCTACTCACGATTTCGAAGGCACAAATCTCTTCGTAAACAAAAGCAGCGCACCTGATCTTCTTATTTTAAGCCTATTACAAGTGAGCAAGGACAGAATAATAAAATGCACTGTTGTTTGAAGCTTGCTTCTTGAGATTTGTGCGTCTGAAGTTCTGATGCACGGTTGAAGCGGGATTTCAAGACGTTTGTCCTTAATAGTTTTTCTGTAGTTTTGTCATTCGGAGTTATGAACGACACCATCTTTCTAAAGAATCAGAATGCTGAGATATGTGAAATGTAAAATTTCTACGCTATCTAGCGCCGCCTAGCGGTGAAATCACGAATTATATTCTGAAAGCCCTTGACTAGCTGAACAACTTTGCCAAAGAAACCAACTCTCTAAGTAATCAGGATCCTGAGATATATGGGATAGAAATTTTGTCAGTGTTGCATCTGCTTGTCTAGGATATCACATAAATCACAGACAAGTAGATGTGACACTAACGAAATTTCAATCTCTGTATCTCATGATCCTGATTACTTAGAGAGTTGGTGTCTTCGGCAAAGTTGTTTGGCTGGTCAAGAACTAACCGATAATAAGACTTAATGTTCAAAATTCCACCGCTAGGCGGCGCTAGAGAGCAAACAAATTTTAAATTTCGCATATCTCAGCATCCTCGTTTTGTAGAAAGATGGTGTCTTCGGCAATATTGTTTGGTAGATCAAGGGCTTTCAGAATAATTATCGTTTGGTTCAAGTTTCTGCAGCTAGGCGGCGCTAGTTGCAATTTCTTACAAATTTTCCTGATATTTATGAAAAACAAAATTTGTTAGCTCACTAGCACCGCCTAGCGGTTGAATTTTGAATCTTAATTCTTATTATCGGTTAGTCCTTGACCAGCCAAACAACTTTGCCGAAGAAACCTCTAAGTAATCAGGATCATGAGATATATGAAATTGAAATTTTGTTAGTGTCACATCTATTTGTCTGTGATTTATGTTTATATTTATATTTATGTTTATATTTATGGCCCATCAACTGTAAGCCCTTGGATTTCCAAAATACTTTGCCGAAAAAAAACATCTGAGTACTTTCATATTCCTGTGGTACACACAGTATTGCACTGGAAGCACGACTGCGTGCGCTCTCAACACGAATTCTGTGTGCACATTTTGTGCGCGCACAAAATGTGCACGCAGAAACTGGAAAAACATGTTTGTTCTAACATTTGTTTGAGCACTCATTTTGAGTGTGTCGCTGATGGATGCCAGAGAGTGAGCGGCTTGTTTGTGTGTGAAAAAAGTTGCGTAGCTCACTCTCGCTCTCGTTGAAAGTCGTGTGTAGAGTGTATGTTTTCTCTTCTCATGTTTCGCACTGAGGAGCATGCCATCTCTGCTTCAAGGTACGAAGCATTGCGATGATGGCATAAAAGCGCTGGTTTCAATCGTAGTTCATCAAAAAATGACCCCAGTCTTGTATTTGGCTTTTTCCGTACCTTAATCGTTATTTCCAGGTACGAATAGTTGGCATATTTTCCAGCAAATCAGCGTTGATAGCATATATATATATATATAATCACGCGATCAGTCAGTGTTGACGCGCTACTGTGTATGCTAGGTTACTCCTAAGTGTTCATAGCAACTATTGCAACGTTTGTGGCATTCAAGCGCTCATTTCGATCGTATTCCATCAATAATGACACAAATCTTATGTTTGATCATAATAGTTATTTCCAAGTACGAACATAGTATCTAAGGTGGTATATGCCCCAGCATGGCATATATACGCTGTAAGGGTCGAAACCCAAAAATCATTGCCATGTAATGTATAAAGTGTTAGCGCGCTACTGTGTACGCTGGGTAACCGTGAATAGGATAAAAGCGTTTTTTTCGATCATAGATGATCAAGAAATGACACAAAGTTTCTATTTAGATTTTGTAGGCCCACATTGTTTTTTTCCAGGTACGAGCAGAGTTTCAGTATGCGTTAAGGCCGGACGGGACGGTGGTTGAATCGTCCGCCATTGCTCTGTTGCTAGTAAGATGCAAATCTCAACTTCTACTTCATATTATTGACTAGAAATTTTATTGTTCATTTGCTCACTTGTGGTGCACAATCGACTAAAGTTTCAGCTACGTCAGTGCAGTGGAAATTGATATTTGCTTCTTCAAAATCCCGAGGCAAATTCTTAGAAAGAGAGGGAAGATAGGAAAAATTACACGTCGTCCCGTGCGGCCTTAATGAAATAAAAGTGCTTATTTTGATTGTAGGTCATCGAGAAATGACACAAATAATAATTTCCAGGTACGAACATATTGTCTGAGTTGGTATATGCCCAAGAAAGCCAGCGTTGATAGCATATATTAATATTAATCCCATGCAATCAGTCAATGTTACCGCGCTACTGTGTATGTCAGGTCACCCCTATGTCCAAAGCTCCTATTGCAGCGTTTTAATATGCGTTGATGGCATAAAAGCGCTCATTTTGATCATAGTTCATCAAGAAATGACGCAAATCTTGCGTTAATGCAATAAAAGCGCTCATTTCGATCAAAGTTCACCCAAAAAGGACACAAATCTTGTGTTTGTTTTTTTTTCGGGCCATTTTAGTTACTTCAAGATGACTTAGTTGGTATATGCGCAAGCAAGTCAGCGTTAAGATGAACGTCCTCATTGGGACAAAGCCTGCTTCTCAGCTTAGTGTTCTATGAGCACTTCCACAGTTATTAACTGAGTGCTTCCTCTGCCAATGACCATGTCCAAAACCCCTATTTCAGCGTTTAAATATGCGTTGATGGCATAAAAGCGCTCATTTTGATCATAGTTCATCAAAAAATGACACAAATCTTGCGTTTTTTTTTTTGTTGGGATTTGAACCACTGCGACCATTACTTTGATCTATTGTGGTATACCCCACCATTGAGGGTTGACGTCGTTTGCTGATTATGCGAAGTACCCCAATCTGGGATGATTCTTAGGATAAAATCAACCATCAAATTGGGATTTTTCAACCAAATTTCAGAAGGATTTAGAATACCCTTGGTAAAATATTGTCTTTTACGCACAAATAGTGCTGGACAGTCACATAACAGATGGTGAAAGGTCTCAATTGCATAGTTACAGAATCGACAGACATAAGTTTGACATCGATTAATATTTTTCAAATGATATCGTGTCGGGCAGTGCCCCGTGAGAAGCCCAATAGCTATGCTAATATTTTTTATTTAGGTTTAATAGTGTTTCTGTAGTTTTGTCATTCGGAGTTATGAACAGTTTGGATTGACTTGATGTTTTCGTAGCAATCCAGTTTGATTGTATCATTTGATCCTCCCATCGCTTTACTTCCATTTGTATTTCACATTTAGATACACCACAGAATGGTTCTGGGCCTATGAATCAGAGCCTTCTCTGGCGTTAATGCCATAGAAGCGCTAATTTCGATCAAAGTGCAATTTCGATGTGTGCAAAAAGGACACAAATCTTGTGTTTGTTCTTTCTCGGGCCATTTTAGTTACTTCATGGCAGGGATGGCATGTCACGCATAAACTGTGTCCATTTACGCTCATCTTTCACTGAATTTCTCAGTTTTATTTACCTTACTTTTGAGAAAGAGAAAAAACGCACAATGTACATAATTTCTCTCACGCAGAGTTTTTGTGCGGATGATTAGAGTGCTGCGAGAGAACAATGAGAACCCACAAGTCATAATCCCAGTGCGCAATTTCTGCGCGCACGCAGAAAAAACCAGAACTCAGTGCACACGCAGTGTGTTCAAAGGGGTCAAAGTTGTTTGAGCATTTGGTGAACCGAAAACATGCCGGTGAGCCCAAAACCCGCTAAGCGGTAGCAAATCCTGTGATATCAGAGACATGCAGACGTCTTAAGCTGGTCAAGGACTTACAGTTGATGGATATATTGGTTCCAAATTCCACCAACATTCAGTGCTAGTGAGCTAACAAATTTTGTTTTTCATATATATAGGGAAAATTTGCAAAAAATTGCAACTAGCGCCGCCTAGCTGCAAAAACTCGAACCAAACGATAATTATTCTAAAAGCCCTTGATCTACCAAACAATTTTGCCAAAGACACCATCTTTCTAAAGAATCAGAATGCTGAGATATGTGAAATGTAATATCTCTACGCTATCTAGCGCCGCCTAGCGGTGAAATCACGAATCATATTCTGAAAGCCCTTGACTAGCTGAACAACTTTGCCAAAGAAACCAACTCTCTAAGTAATCAGGATCCTGAGATATATGGGATAGAAATTTTGTCATCACAGACAAGTAGATGTGACACTAACGAAATTTCAATCTCATATATCTCATGATCCTGATTACTTAGAGAGTTGGTGTCTTCGGCAAGATTGTTTGGCTGGACAAGAACTAACCGATAATAAGACTTAATGTTCAAAATTCCACCGCTAGGCGGCGCTAGAGAGCAAACAAATTTTTAATTTCGCATATCTCAGCATCCTCGTTTTGTAGAAAGATGGTGTCTTCGGCAATATTGTTTGGTAGATCAAGGGCTTTCAGAATAATTACCGTTTGGTTCAAGTTTCTGCAGCTAGGCGGCGCTAGTTGCAATTTCTTACAAATTTTCCTGATATTTATGAAAAACAAAATTTGTTAGCTCTCTAGCACCGCCAAGCGGTTGAACTTTGAATCTTAAGTCTTATTATCGGTTAGTCCTTGACCAGCCAAACAACTTTGCCGAAGAAACCAACTCTCTAAGTAATCAGGATCATGAGATATATGAGATTGAAATTTTGTTAGTGTCACATCTATTTGTCTGTGATTTATGTTTATGTTTATATTTATATTTATGATTATATTTATGGCCCAACAACTGTAAGCCCTTGGTTTCCAAGTACGAACATAGTATCTAAGTTGGTATATGCCCCAGCAGGTCAGCGTTGATGGCATATATACGCTGTAGGGTAATTCGCCAATTGTTGAACACTACCCAAATGTTGAACAGTTTTTGAAAATGTTATTATTATTTTAACTTAAGTAATTTTCCATCAACGTAAACGTATGATCTAGATGCGTATACATGTGTGTCATGATATTGCTCCAATAAAGTTATAAAATTATACATATTTTACGTCAAAAATATCGATTGAAAGTTTTGTACCGCTAATGACACGAAAACTGCACAATTCTTAAGATTAATTTTAAGAAATTGCTGTTACGAAATAAGCTTTGCTGGCAAATCGACCACAAATATCAAAGTCACACCACAGTTACAATAACTGGAAGGATGTCCTTAACAGTTTAAAATTGTTTAAAATCACATTTTCATTGTAATTTCATTTGAAAAAAAATATTTTTCTTATCACACTATCATTATGCAGCTAAGATCCAATTGTTGAACACTAGCATAACCTACGATGTTAGCATGACCGCCAGATATTTTTTTTCACTTCACCATTTTCAGGAGCGATCCACGGGTTTTCAAAGTATTTCAGGGTCGTTCCAGGGGTATTCTAGGGAGTTGACTGGGTCCCATGGGTTTCCAGGGGTATTTCAGGGGCTTTCGAAGGCGTTCTTTTCTTCTGTCATTTTCGCTTCTAGTCAAATCTTTTCAGCAATTTTTTGCATTTGGTTCTGTTTAAAACGATTTTCAGTCCACTAGAGCTCTCTTCAAATGGGAAACGATTCCTTGGGAACGTCCATAAATTACGTCACGTTTTGAGGGGGGGGGGGGGGGAGAGGTGAGAGGAGTTCAACAAAGTGTGACGACCCGTACAAAAAATCAGAGGTCCCATACAAAAAGTGTGACATAGGAGGAGGGGGGGTTAAAATGGACAATTATTGCGTGACGTATTTTATGAACGCTCCCTCATTTGAATAAATTGTCACTCAAATGACTAACTGGGCGCAAAACACGAAAAACCCGGAAAAATTCCGCAAGAATGAAAAAAATATTGGATGTCGGGTCAAAGTCGGATCAAATTTTATCAAATGTTGGACCACTGTTGGACCCACATCGGATAACTGTTGAGTCTACGTTGGGTTTGGTGCCCAAAATAAAAACAGGTGAATGATAGGTTGATGTCGGGTTATTACTAACAAAGCTTCAACCGTTCAACAATTAGCGAGAACCGTCCAACATTAGGATGAGTAAGCTTAAGGAAGCGTTCAACATTTGGGTTACAGACTTCCCATACAAATGTTCTATTTTCTCTTAGAAAATGGAATTTAAGGGAATACAAATCCAATGGGCAGTATAAGGAATAAGTAGATCCAGACGTTCACTGGATATTTTTCAACTTAAGTGGAATTATGCACGGAAAAACCAACGAAAACAAAAATGCGAGTACTAACCGTTCAACAATTGGCGAATTACCCTAAGGGTCGAAACCCAAAAAATCATTGCCATGTAATGTATAAAGTGTTAGCGCGCTACTGTGTACGCTGGGTAAAAAAGCGTTTTTTTCGATCATAGATGATCAAGAAATGACACAAAGTTTCTATTTAGATTTTGTAGGCCCACATTGATTTTTTCTAGGTACGAGCAGAGTTTCAGTATGCGTTAATGAAATAAAAGCGCTTATTTCGATTGTAGGTCATCGAGAAATGACACAAATCGTAATTTCCAGGTACGAACATATTGTCTGAGTTGGTATATGCCCAAGAAAGTCAGCGTTGATAGCATATAAGCGCTCATTTCGATTCATCAATAAATGACATTTTCGATCATAGATGAACAATAAATGACACAAAGTTTCTATTTAGATTTTGTAGGCCCACATTGGTTATTTCCAGGTACGAGCAGCGTTTCAGTGTGCGTTAAAGAAACAAAAGCGCTTATTTGATTGTAGGTCATCGAGAAATGACACAAATCACAATTTCCAGGTACGAACATATTGTCTGAGTTGGTATATGCCCAAGAAAGTCAGCGTTGATAGCATATATTAGTAATCCCATGCAATCAGTCAATGTTACCGCGCTACTGTGTATGCCAGGTCACCCCTATGTCCAAAGCTCCTATTGCAGCGTTTTAATATGCGTTGATGGCATAAAAGCGCTCTGTTTGATAATAGTTCATCAAGAAATGACACAAATCTTTAATGCAATAAAAGCGCTCATTTCGATCAAAGTGCACCAAAAAAAGACACAAATCTTGTGTTTGTTTTTTTTCGGGCCATTTTAGTTACTTCAAGATGACTTAGTTGGTATATGCGCAAGCAAGTCAGCGTTAAGATGTTCAGAGCACATATTGCAGCGTTTCAATATGTGTTATGGCCGATTTTTTTCTCCTCGGCTTAACTGGTAAGCCAGGCTTACCCATATACCGTCAAGGCACCATGCACCGTGGATCTAAGAGGATTCGGGGCAAATAAGGGCTGTCATTTGACACCAGTCTTATAAACATTGTTGGTGCCGCTTTCAATTGCCTTCATTATAGGTTAAAATTAAAGCAATATTCACAGAAGTAGAAATTTTTTCACAAAATTTGGTGATATAGTACAATTAGTAAAGGGTAGTAGGGTCGTCTAATTCCGTGGTAGGTCACCATTCACCGTGGTAGTAGGGACCCATTCACCGTGTATGAGAAATTTTATTCTACTTTGTTTAAAAATGATCAAAACAATCCAGCCAAGGGAATTTTCTTCGTTTAAATTCATTTCAAGTAATAACTTGCAAGATTTTATTGGAAAAGCGAATGTTCAAATTTTCGATTTTTTCTTGATATATGGGACAATATGGGGCACGGTGAATGGAGACCATAAATTTTTAGGGTACCCATTTACCGTGCCTTTTTGTTTCAATTAAAAAGTACGAGTAATCGTACTTTCTTCGGCAATGCAAAATACATACCTGATATGTGAATTTAATTACTTCTTGGTGGAATAAAAACGTTACTACATTTAGTTTATCGCTTAAATCACCTTAGCGCAGTTTTCGTTTTTTCACTATGAATGCAGTGAACGAGCAGAAACCCGTTTCATGTAAACACACTTTAGTGTCAAAATGATACTTTTAAATGTTTTTAATGAGCGTTTTGACATAGTAACTGTGATAATCCAGATCCAGATTATTGGGAAGATTGGAATAATTACCGATTCGGATGATAATCGAGACACTGATTCAATAACACGTCGTACACTTCCAAACGCAAAATTTATTCTGAATTCAAATTACAGAGGAAAATCACAGCCTACTGCTTGTGATTGATTCTAAGTATAGCACATCTCCCTTTTTATACAATTCAATGAATTACCATCTACATTACAAAATCTTTATATTTCTCAGGAGTTTTCCGTCCTCTACGCAGTTGTCCTTCACCATCATCAAACCCAGGATTCGGAACTTCGTCATCTTCAAGAGGAAACCCAGCAAAGTTTTCTTCTTCATTCATAGACGTGTTATCAATCGTAATTTCATCCATACGTTGTTCTTCCACAACTCTTGGTTTATCGTTGATCTTCTTTAAGTGAGCAACATTCCTTTCGTACGCCACTCCGGTGTCTGTGTCTTCAACAGTCGCTCTGGGGCCCGAACGATCCACTACAGTATACTTGGTTCTGTTAAAAGCTGTCGACAGTTTGTTCTTTGGTGTAAGGTTCCTCATGAGTACCGTATCTCCCTCGTTGATGTCGGAATCCTTCGCATGACGTCGAATATCCTCCCGTTCTTTCCCTTTTTGTTTGTTCAAAAAATCTTGATCTCGAAATTCGGAAGATGGTGGAATCGATTCGATATCTTGAATTGTTGGCAATTTTGATCTGATTGTCCTTCCATAACACAATTCTGTTGGAGTCCTACCAGTGGTAGAGTGCGGTGTTGTGTAGTACATAATAAGATAATCTTTCAAGTCTCTTTTCCAGTCTCTGCCTAGTCCATGACTGATTTGCAGTCTCTTCAACAACGAACGGTTTTGTCTTTCAACTAGACCGTTTTCCTGTGGCCAATATGGAGCTGTGTGATTGAGAGTAATGCCGTGAATTTTACAGTACTCTTCAAATTCCCTTCCCACGAACTGCTTGGCGTTGTCGAGTGTAATAGTTCTAGGATACCCTAGACGGGTGAAAATCTTACTGAGGCTACTCATCGGCACTGGTCGACACGGAAGACCAACTAATTGACAACCTTCACACGCTGTGCAGTATTCCTTAGTTTCTTTGTCCATGGAAGGCCACCATGCTCTATCCCGCAGTCGACGCTTCATAACAGATTCTCCAGGATGACCTTCATGTGCCAGCTGGACCATTCGTTCGCGTAGCTTTTTGGGAATTACCAACTTATTGCCTCGAACCAAGGTGTGTCCGATGAATCCAAGTTCATTTTGAAAAGGCTCGTAATGTTTTGCCAACGAATTTCTCCAGTGTCCTTCTCGAATACACTCTTTTACGGCGGAAATCTCTGGATCATCTTTGGAAGCTTCCTCGATTTCGCTAACATCTATGGCCACAGATTGTTGTATTGCCAAAACCAAAAACTTGCTATCCTTTTCAAAATCAGTTGACTTTTCCGAACAAACCAGTCGAGATAAAGAGTCTGCAATATTTCCGCTTCCTTTACGGTATTTGACGGTAAATCTAAATGACTGTAGTCTTAAGACCCACCGTTCGATTCTTGCACAGGGTGTTGATGAGGGGCTGAATATTACTTCAAGTGGTTTGTGATCTGTTTCCAATTCAAACTCTCTACCGATCAAATATTCGGAAAATTTTTCAACTGCCCATACCAATGCCAATGCCTCTTTTTCGGTTTGGCAATACCGTTTTTCAGTGACTGTTAGGCTCTTACTGGCGTAACTGATTATACGGGGACAATCGTCAGAATCATCTGCGAATTGTACAAGAACTGCACCTAATGCGACTGGCGAGGCATCAGCTATAACCCGGGTACGGAAACAATTATCGAAGAAAGCCAGAGTGTGTGCCTGCGATATCAAGTGCTTCAATTTTTCAAAACTTCGTTGATGCTCGTTTGTCCACCTAAATGGATTAGCACTGCAAATCAGTTCACGCAACGGTGCGGTAGTGGTAGCCAAGTCAGGAATATATTTTCCAACGTATGTAACCAAGCCCAGAAAACTTCTTACTTCGTCTGATGAACGAGGTTCGCGGAACTTTTGCAAGGCTTGAACTTTTTGTTCAGTCGGTCTTATTCCATCAGATGAAATGACATGCCCCAGGAAATCAAGCTGTTGCGTCTTAAAGATGCATTTGTCTTGGTTCAACATAATATTGTTCTCCTTCAAGACACAAAGAACTTTGGCCAAAGCAACATTGTGCTCTTCTTCAGTTGCTCCAAAAACAAATATGTCGTCAATGTAGTTAATGACATTCTCGCATCCCGCTAAAATTTGTTCCATGGTTTTTTGGAACATTTCTGGGGCACAAGAAATGCCGAACATCAGCCTTTTATACCTGAACAGTCCTTTATGGCAAATAAATATTGTGATGTACCGACTTTGCTCAGCCAATTCAATCTATATTTTGATAATAAAATATCAACAGTATTAATGTAATTCGATTTCAGTATAAAACACTTATTATGTTTTTTTTTTAGGTTGTCTAGCTTACCTGGTGAAATGCATCTTTGATGTCCAAACGACTGAAGTATTTGGCAGATTTCAACCGAGGAAGGAAACTTTCGAACGTAGGCATCATGTGATGTTCTCGCATGATAGCCTGGTTAGCACGTCGCATGTCCACGCAAAGACGAAGATCACCATTGTCCTTGACTATTGTTACCAACGGTGAAACCCAGGGTGCTGCTCCAGATACTGGTTCGATGATATCCGCCACAAGTAGTTGATTCAGCTTCTCTTCAATTTGACTGAGAAGTGCTATCGGTGGGCGCCTGACTCGTTGAGCTATTGGAGTAACGTTTCTGTTGATTGGAATACTCAGCTGGACATTTTTCATCTTTGGGAAAGGTCTATTCCCAGCCGGAACGATGTTGTTGACGGACAGTCCAACCTTCAAAACACCCAGACGCTTCGCAGTATCCTTTCCCAACAACGGCTGAGAACCTCCGTCGATGACATAGAAGATCGTTGTTTCCTGACGTTGGTCGGCTTCGTTTCCAATGCTGAATGTTGTCTCAAGAACGTGTGACACAACTAAAGGCTTCGCTTCACGGCCGTATCCTCGCAAGATCGTGTTCGGGACATGTTTCGGTTTCCAGAAGTTGACCCCTTGGCTGAGCATGCTTCGCCAAGTGTCGTCGTCGATAAGGTTCTGGTTACTACCAGAGTCAATCAACATTCTGATCAATACACCCCCGACATCGACCCAAAGAAATTCATCGCCATCTCCAATGTTGCAAATAAAATTTGAACTGGACTCGCACTCCATAGACGTTATTGCTCTCACATTGTCAGTCTTCATCTTCTTACCAGTTTGATATGGTGTTGGGCCGGTTGGGCCATCATACTTGCGTTTCGTCATCGAACGGCAAACACGAGCGAAATGACCAAACTTTCGACATTTCTCGCACTGTTTGTTCCGAGCGGGGCACTGTTGGTCATTTCCGTAATGGTTCTTCTGTCCACATCGATAACAAGAACCACTTGTTGATTTGCCATTTCCCGATACACGAAAAACGCCCTGATCTGAACGCGGAGGTACCCGTACCGATGTTTCACCATTATCGTTTCCAGCAATTGCCTGAACCTGCTGCTTAATTGATTCGAACGAATTCACAATTCTGGAAACTTGCGACAGTGTGAGAGTTTCTTCGTGAAGCAATTTTTCCCTCAACTCCGCCGGCGCATGGTAAATGATTTTGTCGATGACACGCAAATCCCGACTTTCCGCTTCTGTCTTACCGAAATCGCATTTCTTCGCTTGTTCGTTGCATCGCATCAAAAATTTGGTCAATGGTTCGCGGGTTCCATCAGACGTTGTTGCCGGTACCATTTTGCAAAATTCGTTCCGTTCATACGAATCATGCTGCTTCGGTGAAAAATGTTCGTCCAGCTTGCTAATCGCCGTTTTAAACGGGTCAATTTCGGCATCCTCTCCAACGTCCGCCCCATCGATCGAGTAAAACAAATCCTGCAGCTCCAATCCACCCTTGGCTAACAATATGTTTTTTAACTTGGTAGCGTTTTTCTCTTCACTGGCCGCCACAATCACTTCAAAATTCCTTTTCCAACGCAACCATTCCTTACGGACTTGCGTATCTGGAAGGTGTTGGAATTTGAATGGACTGATGTTCCAGTTTTCCATCACGGTAGGCGGTGAAACTCGAACTGAAAAATTCAAAATTTTAACGTCATTGTCGTAACCATAGCAACGGCAATGACCACAAGGGTGTTATTTTGATTTATTTATTTTATTTTATTTTTTTACCTTTTCGATGTAGTTTTCTGAAGTTTTTTCTCCGGCTCGAGCCTATTTCTACTCTGCGTAGCGGCTTCTCGCCTGTCCTTGCCTGGCGCAACGGAAGTACTTTCTGCTTCCTAGCAGCGGCTGCACGCCTATTCCTGCCCTTACGCAGCGGCTTCACGCCTAGGTTTCTCGAAGCGGCTTGGTGCCTGTCCCTGCTCTACGGCAGCGGAAATAATCTGTTTCTGCACAACGCAGCGGCTTTTGCCTGTTTCCACGTGCTCTCGCCTTTCGAAGTGCTAACACGTGGAAAATTAAATTGAATTCTTTCACTTCAAATTTAAGCATTTTTTTCTTGCCTTTACGGTATGCGGGAACGTTTCACTTACTCGTCGCCAGATGTGATAATCCAGATCCAGATTATTGGGAAGATTCGTGATTGGAATAATTACCGATTCGGATGATAATCGAGACACTGATTCAATAACACGTCGTACACTTCCAAACGCAAAATTTATTCTGAATTCAAATTACAGAGGAAAATCACAGCCTACTGCTTGTGATTGATTCTAAGTATAGCACAGTAACAATACATTAGTGTTGTATTGGAGAAATTGAAGGGAAATTGTCATATCATTCAATCATAATATGGAAATAATGAAAAAATATTCGAAGGCACACGGTGAATGGAGCCCCCACGGTGAATGGCGCCTTGACGGTAGTTAAAGTTTATCGAGAAATGACACAAATCTTATGTTTGGGCTTTATCCGGGCCATAATACGAACATATTGTCAGGCCAGGCCAGGTACGAACATATTGTCTGAGTTGGTATATGCACAAGCAAGTCAGCGTTGATAGCATATATTAGCAATCCCATGCAATCAGTCAATGTTACCACACTACTGTGTATGCTAGGTCACCCCTAAAGTGTCCAAAACCCCTATTTCAGCGTTTAAATATGCGTTGATGGCATAAAAGCGCTCATTTTGATCATAGTTCATCAAAAAATGACACAAATCTTGCGTTAATGGCATAGAAGCGCTAATTTCGATCAAAGTGCAATTTCGATGTGTGCAAAAAGGACACAAATCTTGTGTTTGTTCTTTCTCGGGCCATTTTAGTTACTTCAAGGCAGGGATGGCATGTCACGCATAAACTGTGTCCATTTACGCTCATCTTTCACTGAATTTCTCAGTTTTATTTACCTTACTTTTGAGAAAGAGAAAAAACGCACAATGTACATAATTTCTCTCACGCAGAGTTTTTGTGCGGATGATTAGAGTGCTGCGAGAGAACAATGAGAACCCACAAGTCATAATCCCAGTGCGCAATTTCTGCGCGCACGCAGAAAAAACCAGAGCTCAGTGCACACACAGTGTGTTCAAAGGGGTCAAAGTTGTTTGAGCATTTGGTGAACCGAAAACATGCCGGTGAGCCCAAAACCCGCTAAGCGGTAGCAAATCCTGTGATATCAGAGACATGCAGACGTCTTAAGCTGGTCAAGGACTTACAGTTGATGGATATTTTGGTTCCAAATTCCACCAACATTCAGTGCTAGTGAGCTAACAAATTTTGTTTTTCATATATATAGGGAAAATTTGCAAAAAATTGCAACTAGCGCCGCCTAGCTGCAAAAACTCGAACCAAACGATAATTATTCTAAAAGCCCTTGATCTACCAAACAATTTTGCCAAAGACACCATCTTTCTAAAGAATCAGAATGCTGAGATATGTGAAATGTAAAAATTCTACGCTATCTAGCGCCGCCTAGCGGTGAAATCACGAATCATATTCTGAAAGCCCTTGACTAGCTGAACAACTTTGCCAAAGAAACCAACTCTCTAAGTAATCAGATCCTGAGATATATGGGATAGAAATTTTGTCAGTGTTGCATCTGCTTGTCTAGGATATCACATAAATCACAGACAAGTAGATGTGACACTAACGAAATTTCAATCTCATATATCTCATGATCCTGATTACTTAGAGAGTTGGTGTCTTCGGCAAGATTGTTTGGCTGGACAAGAACTAACCGATAATAAGACTTAATGTTCAAAATTCCACCGCTAGGCTGCGCTAGAGAGCAAACAAATTTTAAATTTCGCATATCTCAGCATCCTCGTTTTGTAGAAAGATGGTGTCTTCGGCAATATTGTTTGGTAGATCAAGGGCTTTCAGAATAATTACCGTTTGGTTCAAGTTTCTGCAGCTAGGCGGCGCTAGTTGCAATTTCTTACAAATTTTCCTGATATTTATGAAAAACAAAATTTGTTAGCTCACTAGCACCGCCTAGCGGTTGAACTTTGAATCTTAAGTCTTATTATCGGTTAGTCCTTGACCAGCCAAACAACTTTGCCGAAGAAACCAACTCTCTAAGTAATCAGGATCATGAGATATATGAGATTGAAATTTTGTTAGTGTCACATCTATTTGTCTGTGATTTATGTTTATGTTTATATTTATATTTATGATTATATTTATGGCCCAACAACTGTAAGCCCTTGGTTTCCAAGTACGAACATAGTATCTAAGTTGGTATATGCCCCAGCAGGTCAGCGTTGATGGCATATATACACGGAGAGACGAAACTACCCAAAAGTGAGTTCTTTCCACCCAACTTCGGGGTTGCGTGCGTCAAGCCAATTTTGAGTTGATCCCGCTTGCTTCCATGTGAAAAAAATACCTAATTTTAAGTTTTTTCCACCCAACCGAAATTTTGACTAGGTTGTATTCACTCAAATTTGAGTACTGTCCTAGAAACTCAGTTTTGGCTTGACGCACGGAACTGCAAAAGTTGGGCTGTTTCTCTCTTCACTCTCTGACAACAACAGAAAGAGCGCATGAAAAGGGAGATGAAAAAGAACTCAAAATTGAGTTTAAAAGTACCTAATTTTGAGTTGTTCAGTTTCTCCGTGTACGCTGTAAGGGTCGAAACCCAAAAAATCATTGCCATTTAATGTATAAAGTGTTAGCGCGCTACTGTGTACGCTGGGTAACCGTGAATAGGATAAAAGCGTTTTTTTCGATCATAGATGATCAAGAAATGACACAAAGTTTCTATTTAGATTTTGTAGGCCCACATTGGTTTTTTCCAGGTACGAGCAGAGTTTCAGTATGCGGTAATGAAATAAAAGCGCTTATTTCGATTGTAGGTCATCGAGAAATGACACAAATCGTAATTTCCAGGTACGAACATATTGTCTGAGTTGGTATATGCCCAAGAAAGTCAGCGTTGACAGCATATAAGCGCTCATTCCGATTCATCAATAAATGACATTTTCGATCATAGATGAACAAGAAATGACACAAAGTTTCTATTTAGATTTTGTAGGCCCACATTGGTTATTTCCAGGTACGAGCAGCGTTTCAGTGTGCGTTAAAGAAACAAAAGCGCTTATTTGATTGTAGGTCATCGAGAAATGACACAAATCACAATTTCCAGGTACGAACATATTGTCTGAGTTGGTATATGCCCAAGAAAGTCAGCGTTGATAGCATATATTAGTAATCCCATGCAATCAGTCAATGTTACCGCGCTACTGTGTATGCCAGGTCACCCCTATGTCCAAAGCTCCTATTGCAGCGTTTTAATATGCGTTGATGGTATAAAAGCGCTCTGTTTGATAATAGTTCATCAAGAAATGACACAAATCTTGCGTTAATGCAATAAAAGCGCTCATTTCGATCAAAGTGCACCAAAAAAGGACACAAATCTTGTGTTTGTTTTATTTTTCGGGCCATTTTAGTTACTTCAAGATGACTTAGTTGGTATATGCGCAAGCAAGTCAGCGTTGATCTATCTATCTTCTATCTATATATATAAAAATGAATTCCTGTCTGTCTGTCTGTCTGTCTGTCTGTCTGTCTGTCTGACCGCTATGGATTCGAAAACTACTGGACCGATCGGTGTGAAATTTTGTATGTGGGTATTTTTGGGGCCGGGGAAGGTTCTTAGCTTGGTGCGGGACCTCTCCGGTCTCTGGAACGGGGGGCTCCCATACAGATGACTTCGCCGGGGACGTCCCTATGAAGCTGCATGTCATAAATCACAGTAGGCAGGCAGAACGACGTTTGCCGGGACAGCTAGTAGCATATATTAGCAATCCCATGCAATCAGTCAATGTTACCACACTACTGTGTATGCTAGGTCACCCCTAAAGTGTCCAAAACCCCTATTTCAGCGTTTAAATATGCGTTGATGGCATAAATGCGCTCATTTTGATCATAGTTCATCAAAAAATGACACAAATCTTGCGTTAATGGCATAGAAGCGCTAATTTCGATCAAAGTGCAATTTCGATGTGTGCAAAAAGGACACAAATCTTGTGTTTGTTCTTTCTCGGGCCATTTTAGTTACTTCAAGGCAGGGATGGCATGTCACGCATAAACTGTGTCCATTTACGCTCATCTTTCACTGAATTTCTCAGTTTTATTTACCTTACTTTTGAGAAAGAGAAAAAACGCACAATGTACATAATTTCTCTCACGCAGAGTTTTTGTGCGGATGATTAGAGTGCTGCGAGAGAACAATGAGAACCCACAAGTCATAATCCCAGTGCGCAATTTCTGCGCGCACGCAGAAAAAACCAGAACTCAGTGCACACGCTGTGTGTTCAAAGGGGTCAAAGTTGTTTGAGCATTTGGTGAACCGAAAACATGCCGGTGAGCCCAAAACCCGCTAAGCGGTAGCAAACCCTGTGATATCAGAGACATGCAGACGTCTTAAGCTGGTCAAGGACTTACAGTTGATGGATATTATGGTTCCAAATTCCACCAACATTCAGTGCTAGTGAGCTAACAAATTTTGTTTTTCATATATATAGGGAAAATTTGCAAAAAATTGCAACTAGCGCCGCCTAGCTGCAAAAACTCGAACCAAACGATAATTATTCTGAAAGCCCTTGATCTACCAAACAATTTTGCCAAAGACACCATCTTTCTAAAGAATCAGAATGCTGAGATATGTGAAATGTAAAATTTCTACGCTATCTAGCGCCGCCTAGCGGTGAAATCACGAATCATATTCTGAAAGCCCTTGACTAGCTGAACAACTTTGCCAAAGAAACCAACTCTCTAAGTAATCAGGATCCTGAGATATATGGGATAGAAATTTTGTCATCACAGACAAGTAGATGTGACACTAACGAAATTTCAATCTCATATATCTCATGATCCTGATTACTTAGAGAGTTGGTGTCTTCGGCAAGATTGTTTGGCTGGACAAGAACTAACCGATAATAAGACTTAATGTTCAAAATTCCACCGCTAGGCGGCGCTAGAGAGCAAACAAACTTTAAATTTCGCATATCTCAGCATCCTCGTTTTGTAGAAAGATGGTGTCTTCGGCAATATTGTTTGGTAGATCAAGGGCTTTCAGAATAATTACCGTTTGGTTCAAGTTTCTGCAGCTAGTTGCAATTTCTTACAAATTTTCCTGATATTTATGAAAAACAAAATTTGTTAGCTCACTAGCACCGCCTAGCGGTTGAACTTTGAATCTTAAGTCTTATTATCGGTTAGTCCTTGACCAGCCAAACAACTTTGCCGAAGAAACCACACGGTGTGTCTGGTATAAGAAATTTATTACAAAAAAATAGGCATCGCTAATTTTTACGTTACGTGAAAGTTGACGCTACTAGCTTTCATTCAAGCCCAACATCGAAATATTCCATCGGGGGAACTTTTTCATACAAAAATTGGGTATGTTTGTTAAGTAGAAATAGGGATTAATTTGGAACCGTTCATTTTGTATGGGGAAAAACAGTATTCTGAAAAAGTTGTTCGAGATCCCTCGGTGGATTTTTTTGAGGGACCGTGCAAATGAAAGCTGGAAGTCTCTATTTTTGAATAGCGAAAAATTTGGCGATGCCCAATTTTTTGTTATAAACCTTTCCCATACACACGCCGTGACCAACTCTCTAAGTAATCAGGATCATGAGATATATGAGATTGAAATTTTGTTAGTGTCACATCAATTTGTCTGTGATTTATGTTTATGTTTATATTTATATTTATGATTATATTTATGGCCCAACAACTGTAAGCCCTTGGTTTCCAAGTACGAACATAGTATCTAAGTTGGTATATGCCCCAGCAGGTCAGCGTTGATGGCATATATACGCTGTAAGGGTCGAAACCCAAAAAATCATTGCCATGTAATGTATAAAGTGTTAGCGCGCTACTGTGTACGCTGGGTAACCGTGAATAGGATAAAAGCGTTTTTTTCGATCATAGATGATCAAGAAATGACACAAAGTTTCTATTTAGATTTTGTAGGCCCACATTGATTTTTTCTAGGTACGAGCAGAGTTTCAGTATGCGTTAATGAAATAAAAGCGCTTATTTCGATTGTAGGTCATCGAGAAATGACACAAATCGTAATTTCCAGGTACGAACATATTGTCTGAGTTGGTATATGCCCAAGAAAGTCAGCGTTGATAGCATATAAGCGCTCATTTCGATTCATCAATAAATGACATTTTCGATCATAGATGAACAAGAAATGACACAAAGTTTCTATTTAGATTTTGTAGGCCCACATTGGTTATTTCCAGGTACGAGCAGCGTTTCAGTGTGCGTTAAAGAAACAAAAGCGCTTATTGGATTGTAGGTCATCGAGAAATGACACAAATCACAATTTCCAGGTACGAACATATTGTCTGAGTTGGTATATGCCCAAGAAAGTCAGCGTTGATAGCATATATTAGTAATCCCATGCAATCAGTCAATGTTACCGCGCTACTGTGTATGCCAGGTCACCCCTATGTCCAAAGCTCCTATTGCAGCGTTTTAATATGCGTTGATAGCATAAAAGCGCTCTGTTTGATAATAGTTCATCAAGAAATGACACAAATCTTGCGTTAATGCAATAAAAGCGCTCATTTCGATCAAAGTGCACCAAAAAAGGACACAAATCTTGTGTTTGTTTTTTTCGGGCCATTTTAGTTACTTCAAGATGACTTAGTTGGTATATGCGCAAGCAAGTCAGCGTTGATAGCATATATTAGCAATCCCATGCAATCAGTCAATGTTACCACACTACTGTGTATGCTAGGTCACCCCTAAAGTGTCCAAAACCCCTATTTCAGCGTTTAAATATGCGTTGATGGCATAAATGCGCTCATTTTGATCATAGTTCATCAAAAAATGACACAAATCTTGCGTTAATGGCATAGAAGCGCTAATTTCGATCAAAGTGCAATTTCGATGTGTGCAAAAAGGACACAAATCTTGTGTTTGTTCTTTCTCGGGCCATTTTAGTTACTTCAAGGCAGGGATGGCATGACACGCATAAACTGTGTCCATTTACGCTCATCTTTCACTGAATTTCTCAGTTTTATTTACCTTACTTTTGAGAAAGAGAAAAAACGCACAATGTACATAATTTCTCTCACGCAGAGTTTTTGTGCGGATGATTAGAGTGCTGCGAGAGAACAATGAGAACCCACAAGTCATAATCCCAGTGCGCAATTTCTGCGCGCACGCAGAAAAAACCAGAGCTCAGTGCACACACAGTGTGTTCAAAGGGGTCAAAGTTGTTTGAGCATTTGGTGAACCGAAAACATGCCGGTGAGCCCAAAACCCGCTAAGCGGTAGCAAATCCTGTGATATCAGAGACATGCAGACGTCTTAAGCTGGTCAAGGACTTACAGTTGATGGATATATTGGTTCCAAATTCCACCAACATTCAGTGCTAGTGAGCTAACAAATTTTGTTTTTCATATATATAGGGAAAATTTGCAAAAAATTGCAACTAGCGCCGCCTAGCTGCAAAAACTCGAACCAAACGATAATTATTCTAAAAGCCCTTGATCTACCAAACAATTTTGCCAAAGACACCATCTTTCTAAAGAATCAGAATGCTGAGATATGTGAAATGTAAAATTTCTACGCTATCTAGCGCCGCCTAGCGGTGAAATCACGAATCATATTCTGAAAGCCCTTGACTAGCTGAACAACTTTGCCAAAGAAACCAACTCTCTAAGTAATCAGGATCCTGAGATATATGGGATAGAAATTTTGTCATCACAGACAAGTAGATGTGACACTAACGAAATTTCAATCTCATATATCTCATGATCCTGATTACTTAGAGAGTTGGTGTCTTCGGCAAGATTGTTTGGCTGGACAAGAACTAACCGATAATAAGACTTAATGTTCAAAATTCCACCGCTAGGCGGCGCTAGAGAGCAAACAAATTTTAAATTTCGCATATCTCAGCATCCTCGTTTTGTAGAAAGATGGTGTCTTCGGCAATATTGTTTGGTAGATCAAGGGCTTTCAGAATAATTACCGTTTGGTTCAAGTTTCTGCAGCTAGGCGGCGCTAGTTGCAATTTCTTACAAATTTTCCTGATATTTATGAAAAACAAAATTTGTTAGCTCACTAGCACCGCCTAGCGGTTGAACTTTGAATCTTAAGTCTTATTATTGGTTAGTCCTTGACCAGCCAAACAACTTTTCCGAAGAAACCAACTCTCTAAGTAATCAGGATCATGAGATATATGAGATTGAAATTTTGTTAGTGTCACATCAATTTGTCTGTGATTTATGTTTATGTTTATATTTATATTTATGATTATATTTATGGCCCAACAACTGTAAGCCCTTGGTTTCCAAGTACGAACATAGTATCTAAGTTGGTATATGCCCCAGCAGGTCAGCGTTGATGGCATATATACGCTGTAAGGGTCGAAACCCAAAAAATCATTGCCATGTAATGTATAAAGTGTTAGCACTGTGTACGCTGGGTGACCGTGAATAGGATAAAAGCGTTTTTTTCGATCATAGATGATCAAGAAATGACACAAAGTTTCTGTTTAGATTTTGTAGGCCCACATTGATTTTTTCCAGGTACGAGCAGAGTTTCAGTATGCGTTAATGAAATAAAAGCGCTTATTTCGATTGTAGGTCATCGAGAAATGACACAAATCGTAATTTCCAGGTACGAACATATTGTCTGAGTTGGTATATGCCCAAGAAAGTCAGCGTTGATAGCATATAAGCGCTCATTTCGATTCATCAATAAATGACATTTTCGATCATAGATGAACAAGAAATGACACAAAGTTTCTATTTAGATTTTGTAGGCCCACATTGGTTATTTCCAGGTACGAGCAGCGTTTCAGTGTGCGTTAAAGAAACAAAAGCGCTTATTTGATTGTAGGTCATCGAGAAATGACACAAATCACAATTTCCAGGTACGAACATATTGTCTGAGTTGGTATATGCCCAAGAAAGTCAGCGTTGATAGCATATATTAGTAATCCCATGCAATCAGTCAATGTTACCGCGCTACTGTGTATGCCAGGTCACCCCTATGTCCAAAGCTCCTATTGCAGCGTTTTAATATGCGTTGATGGCATAAAAGCGCTCTGTTTGATAATAGTTCATCAAGAAATGACACAAATCTTGCGTTAATGCAATAAAAGCGCTCATTTCGATCAAAGTGCACCAAAAAAAGACACAAATCTTGTGTTTGTTTTTTTTTCGGGCCATTTTAGTTACTTCAAGATGACTTAGTTGGTATATGCGCAAGCAAGTCAGCGTTAAGATGTTCAGAGCACATATTGCAGCGTTTCAATATGTGTTATGGCCGATTTTTTTCTCCTCGGCTTAACTAGTAAGCCAGGCTTACCCATATACCGTCAAGGCACCATGCACCGTGGATCTAAGAGCATTCGGGGCAAATAAGGGCTGTCATTTGACACCAGTCTTATAAACATTGTTGGTGCCGCTTTCAATTGCCTTCATTATAGGTTAAAATTAAAGCAATATTCACAGAAGTAGAAATTTTTTCACAAAATTTGGTGATATAGTACAATTAGTAAAGGGTAGTAGGGTCGTCTAATTCCGTGGTAGGTCACCATTCACCGTGGTAGCAGGGACCCATTCACCGTGTATGAGAAATTTTATTCTACTTTGTTTAAAAATGATCAAAACAACCCAGCCAAGGGAATTTTCTTCGTTTAAATTCATTTCAAGTAATAACTTGCAAGATTTTATTAGAAAAGCGAATGTTCAAATTTTCGATTTTTTCTTGATATATGGGACAATATGGGGCACGGTGAATGGAGACCATAAATTTTTAGGGTACCCATTTACCGTGCCTTTTTGTTTCAATTAAAAAGTACGAGTAATCGTACTTTCTTGTTAAACTTACTTCGGCAATGCAAAATACATACCTGATATGTGAATTTAATTACTTCTTGGTGGAATAAAAACGTTACTACATTTAGTTTATCGCTTAAATCACCTTAGCGCAGTTTTCGTTTTTTCACTATGAATGCAGTGAACGAGCAGAAACCCGTTTCATGTAAACACACTTTAGTGTCAAAATGATACTTTTAAATGTTTTTAATGAGCGTTTTGACATAGTAACAATACATTAGTGTTGTATTGGAGAAATTGAAAGGAAATTGTCATATCATTCAATCATAATATGGAAATAATGAAAAAATATTCGAAGGCACACGGTGAAGGGAGCCCCCACGGTGAATGGCGCCTTGACGGTAGTTAAAGTTTATCGAGAAATGACACAAATCTTATGTTTGGGCTTTATCCGGGCCATAATACGAACATATTGTCAGGCCAGGCCAGGTACGAACATATTGTCTCAGTTGGTATATGCCCAAGCAAGTCAGCGTTGATAGCATATATTAGCAATCCCATGCAATCAGTCAATGTTACCACACTACTGTGTATGCTAGGTCACCCCTAAAGTGTCCAAAACCCCTATTTCAGCGTTTAAATATGCGTTGATGGCATAAAAGCGCTCATTTTGATCATAGTTCATCAAAAAATGACACAAATCTTGCGTTAATGGCATAGAAGCGCTAATTTCGATCAAAGTGCAATTTCGATGTGTGCAAAAAGGACACAAATCTTGTGTTTGTTCTTTCTCGGGCCATTTTAGTTACTTCAAGGCAGGGATGGCATGTCACGCATAAACTGTGTCCATTTACGCTCATCTTTCACTGAATTTCTCAGTTTTATTTACCTTACTTTTGAGAAAGAGAAAAAACGCACAATGTACATAATTTCTCTCACGCAGAGTTTTTGTGCGGATGATTAGAGTGCTGCGAGAGAACAATGAGAACCCACAAGTCATAATCCCAGTGCGCAATTTCTGCGCGCACGCAGAAAAAACCAGAACTCAGTGCACACGCAGTGTGTTCAAAGGGGTCAAAGTTGTTTGAGCATTTGGTGAAACGAAAACATGCCGGTGAGCCCAAAACCCGCTAAGCGGTAGCAAATCCTGTGATATCAGAGACATGCAGACGTCTTAAGCTGGTCAAGGACTTACAGTTGATGGATATTTTGGTTCCAAATTCCACCAACATTCAGTGCTAGTGAGCTAACAAATTTTGTTTTTCATATATATAGGGAAAATTTGCAAAAAATTGCAACTAGCGCCGCCTAGATGCAAAAACTCGAACCAAACGATAATTATTCTAAAAGCCCTTGATCTACCAAACAATTTTGCCAAAGACACCATCTTTCTAAAGAATCAGAATGCTGAGATATGTGAAATGTAAAATTTCTACGCTATCTAGCGCCGCCTAGCGGTGAAATCACGAATCATATTCTGAAAGCCCTTGACTAGCTGAACAACTTTGCCAAAGAAACCAACTCTCTAAGTAATCAGATCCTGAGATATATGGGATAGAAATTTTGTCAGTGTTGCATCTGCTTGTCTAGGATATCACATAAATCACAGACAAGTAGATGTGACACTAACGAAATTTCAATCTCATACAGGGGATGGCCAAAATGTTTGGGATAGGTAACATTTTTTTCTCTCACAAAAAAGTTCAACAAGCTATAACTTTTCATAGAGCGCATCAAAAAATCTCAAATTTTTACTGTTTGTTAACCTATTATGTGTGCATCATTGGTACAAATTTTGGCTCGATTGATTAATATTTTGCAAAGTTAGAACCGCTCGGGTAAAACACTATTTTTCAGACAACTCATTTTTGAGCTGTCATATCTCGGAAACCAGTGAACCGAATTTGAATGAAATTTTGAACGTACACTAACAATATGTAAATGCTTCACACACGATTAAAACACAGGTACATTTTAAACGTTGAAAAAAGTTATCATGGATTGACACTTTTTGGATTTTTCTCGAAAAAATGTGATTTTTTTACATCAATGTCAATAAACTTTAGTGTTGATATCCAAAGATTTTCCACTTCTGTTCTCAAGTTATCTCTAATCAGGTATATTAGAGCCTATTTAGATTGAAGGAAGAACACATATAGTAATTTTTGTGTGGTATTGTAAATTTTACTTATTTTCCTCTAATTCGCCGTGAGAAAATATTACATTTTATAACGTCGTTTTAAGTATCGATATATTGTTGATAAACGTTAAAAAATTCATTCAATTCGGTTCACTGGTTTCCGAGATATGACAGCTCAAAAATGAGTTGTCTGAAAAATAGTGTTTTACTCGAACGGTTCTAACTTTGCAAAATTTTAATCAATCGAGCCAAAATTTGTACCAATGATGCACACATAATAGGTTAACAAACAGTCAAAATTTGAGATTTTTTGATGCACTCAATGAAAAGTTACAACATGTTGAATTTTTTTGTGGGAGGAAAAAAGTTGCCTATCCCAAACATTTTGGCCATCCCCTGTATATCTCATGATCCTGATTACTTAGAGAGTTTGTGTCTTCGGCAAGATTGTTTGGCTGGACAAGAACTAACCGATAATAAGACTTAATGTTCAAAATTCCACCGCTAGGCTGCGCTAGAGAGCAAACAAATTTTAAATTTCGCATATCTCAGCATCCTCGTTTTGTAGAAAGATGGTGTCTTCGGCAATATTGTTTGGTAGATCAAGGGCTTTCAGAATAATTACCGTTTGGTTCAAGTTTCTGCAGCTAGGCGGCGCTAGTTGCAATTTCTTACAAATTTTCCTGATATTTATGAAAAACAAAATTTGTTAGCTCACTAGCACCGCCTAGCGGTTGAACTTTGAATCTTAAGTCTTATTATCGGTTAGTCCTTGACCAGCCAAACAACTTTGCCGAAGAAACCAACTCTCTAAGTAATCAGGATCATGAGATATATGAGATTGAAATTTTGTTAGTGTCACATCTATTTGTCTGTGATTTATGTTTATGTTTATATTTATATTTATGATTATATTTATGGCCCAACAACTGTAAGCCCTTGGTTTCCAAGTACGAACATAGTATCTAAGTTGGTATATGCCCCAGCAGGTCAGCGTTGATGGCATATATACGCTGTAAGGGTCGAAACCCAAAAAATCATTGCCATGTAATGTATAAAGTGTTAGCGCGCTACTGTGTACGCTGGGTAACCGTGAATAGGATAAAAGCGTTTTTTTCGATCATAGATGATCAAGAAATGACACAAAGTTTCTATTTAGATTTTGTAG
This sequence comes from Aedes albopictus, assembly GCF_035046485.1. NCBI lineage: Eukaryota > Metazoa > Arthropoda > Insecta > Diptera > Culicidae > Aedes > Aedes albopictus. Next base: position 273,084,975 of record NC_085137.1, read on the forward strand.
GCCCACATTGGTTTTTTCCAGGTACGAGCAGAGTTTCAGTATGCGGTAATGAAATAAAAGCGCTTATTTCGATTGTAGGTCATCGAGAAATGACACAAATCGTAATTTCCAGGTACGAACATATTGTCTGAGTTGGTACTGCGGTAAAATAGAAAAAAACCAACGGGGTTGCGGTGGTTTCGACCGCCGCAGTCGTTCCGCAAACGTCAAAAGTGCTCGGTTCACGCTTAAAAACTCTCACTCACTTGGTTGCCATAAAATTCAAAAATAATGAAAATTGATTCATTTATGGATTATGTAATCGCAATTGCTGCCACAACATGTAACTTATTTCTAAACTATATTAGGTGTAGTTTTAGCACTTTAGTATGCAGCTGTACGCCATTAAACATAACTTAGATTTTCAACTATTTATTTTTGTTTCAAGGTTGTGTGCATACTTTTTGAAGTGTGCAGCAGTTTGACGTTTGCGGAATAGGTCTTCTTTGTCTTCTTCACTCCGCCAGGTTGGAAGATTTCTCTGGATAAGCAATATATGCCCAAGAAAGTCAGCGTTGACAGCATATAAGCGCTCATTTCGATTCATCAATAAATGACATTTTCGATCATAGATGAACAAGAAATGACACAAAGTTTCTATTTAGATTTTGTAGGCCCACATTGGTTATTTCCAGGTACGAGCAGCGTTTCAGTGTGCGTTAAAGAAACAAAAGCGCTTATTTGATTGTAGGTCATCGAGAAATGACACAAATCACAATTTCCAGGTACGAACATATTGTCTGAGTTGGTATATGCCCAAGAAAGTCAGCGTTGATAGCATATATTAGTAATCCCATGCAATCAGTCAATGTTACCGCGCTACTGTGTATGCCAGGTCACCCCTATGTCCAAAGCTCCTATTGCAGCGTTTTAATATGCGTTGATAGCATAAAAGCGCTCTGTTTGATAATAGTTTATCAAGAAATGACACAAATCTTGCGTTAATGCAATAAAAGCGCTCATTTCGATCAAAGTGCACCAAAAAAGGACACAAATCTTGTGTTTGTTTTTTTTCGGGCCATTTTAGTTACTTCAAGATGACTTAGTTGGTATATGCGCAAGCAAGTCAGCGTTGATAGCATATATTAGCAATCCCATGCAATCAGTCAATGTTACCACACTACTGTGTATGCTAGGTCACCCCTAAAGTGTCCAAAACCCCTATTTCAGCGTTTAAATATGCGTTGATGGCATAAATGCGCTCATTTTGATCATAGTTCATCAAAAAATGACACAAATCTTGCGTTAATGGCATAGAAGCGCTAATTTCGATCAAAGTGCAATTTCGATGTGTGCAAAAAGGACACAAATCTTGTGTTTGTTCTTTCTCGGGCCATTTTAGTTACTTTAAGGCAGGGATGGCATGACACGCATAAACTGTGTCCATTTACGCTCATCTTTCACTGAATTTCTCAGTTTTATTTACCTTACTTTTGAGAAAGAGAAAAAACGCACAATGTACATAATTTCTCTCACGCAGAGTTTTTGTGCGCAAGGTTGCGACCATTCATTTGCAAAGATTTACATTCATTTGTTATTATCTCAGTTCAGAAGCATGCTATCGAAAAACAATGTATGGATGAATTTAACCTTGTAGTTTTATCTGAAAGTTTGCCGAATAACATTGGGGTCGCAAACGTATACCAAAGTCGTGAGCGAGCTGTGAAGGTAACTCTCAACGCGGTGAATGTAAATTTCATTCACGCTGTGGAAAGTTGCCTTCACAGCTCGCTCACGACTTTGGTATGCGTGTGCGACCCCAATGTTTTTCGGCAAACTTTCAGATAAAACTACAAGGTTAAATTCATCCATACATTGTTTTTCGATAGCACGCTTCTGAACTGAGATACAGGTCGGACTCGATTATCCGGAGAATCGATTTTTATTTCACTCCGGATAATCGAATTTTCCGGATAATCGAATCGCATATAAAAATAAAATCAAAATTCAAAAACGTATAGAAATATATGTTTTTATTATTTTATTTTCATGAAGCAGTGGCGTAGCCAGAAATTCGAATAAGGGATCGTCCTTAAATTACGTAAAAAAAACTTTTTTTGCTGCTTCCCCTTGTCACACTTTTTATATAAGTTTCGGAAGTATTAATGGGTCATCACAATTTGCTGCATCTCCCCGCCCCTCTCAAAATGTGACGTAATTTATGGTTATTCCCTTTGTATGCTGTATTCAGTAAGATCCTGAAAGTGTTTCAAATTGATAAGAACGGGGCAATTTTCTGTCAATTTTGAACTAAATAAAAAGGTTCTGGGTTCGTGAAACAAAACAAAACATAATCCGTATAATTATTTCCAATTTTAGCGTAACGTACTTAATGGATGATCCCTAAAGGTTGAGGGAAAGGGGTGTGATTTATTTAAATTTGAGAAAATGTTTAGGGACGAGAAAAAAATACTTTCGAAGGGGCTGCTGTATGATGAATTCAGCGTTAATTTTCAGATCTCAATTAACCCTCGAGCAGTCGCGTCTTTGACTACCTGCAGCGACGCCCCGCTCACGCTGTGTACCACATGCGAGCATTTTTCATGGTGCGTGTACCCAGTACACGACGCGACTGCTCCCGTGTTAATTTTCAGTTCTAATCTATAAACAGCCTCTTCCGTGTGTCTATGATACACACGATACGGGGAGTAGTGATGCCAACCCAACAAACATTTTGGTCAAACTCCTGAAGGTAGAATAGGCCTGTTTAATTTTAAAAAAATGTTCTCTGATTCTCAAGTCCATATTTTGATTGGAATCCAAAAAGAAGTAACTGTTTTGCTGATTATTTGCTTCTTTGGGATCAATGATGTAGGATTTGAGCGAAAATTATTAAAATTCGTGAAAGGCTAATGTGTCCTAAACACTAGCTTTTCGGGGGCAATCATGCTTTGGACCTCTTAATTTCAATGGATTTGGCTGAAGTTTTGATCAGTCACTTCTTTTTGGATGCCAATCAAAATATGAGGGTGGACTTGTGAATCAGAGAAAGTTTTCGAAAAAATGGACAAGCCTAATTTAAAACTTCCTGGAGAAATCTAGAAGAATGCTGAGGAATATCCGGCAGAATTTCCGAAGAAATCCATGCAAGAAATCCTATGGAAAACAATGCAGAAAAATATCTGAAGGAATTTCTGAAAGAATCCTAGGAGAAATTTCTGCATGAATACTTAAAGGAATCCTCAAGGACTTCTGGTGGAATATCAACAGAAAATTCCGGAGGAAACTTTAAGAAATACCTGGAGAAAGCCCCATAAGAATCCCCAAAAAAATTCCTAGAAAAAAACGTAGTGGAAATTTAAAATATAACTACAAAAATCCGTGGATGAATTCCAGTATAAAATCCTGATGGAATTCCAACAAGAATTGCCCGGAATTTTTTCGCAAAATCTCGTCGGGAAATATCTGGCGGAGTTCCAGCAGGAATTGCTTGAGGAATCTCAGCAGAAATTCCCAAAGGAGTCTCAGGAGGAATTCTTGGATAAATCTCTGAAAGGTTTGCCCTTGATGGAAAATTTGGAGCCCAGAAACATTTTCTGAAAAAATGCCAGCAATCATTCTTTGAATATTTCCTGGATGATTCACGGCATGTTTTGAAAACAGATGCAAAATTTAGCGTTTTCCCGCTGAGAAGAGATTTAAAATTGTTTGGCCATTTTCAAATATAACGCGAGATTCTTTGGTTACGTAATTTGTATATGACACCAAAAACTATCAACTGAATTAAACATTGTAAAATACTGGAAATGTAAAATGTTAATGCTGAGTATAAAACATTTTAACTTTCTCGTTAAAAGAGGCTTACATAATCTGGTCAAAAAGCCGACAAAATCGGAGGAAAACGGGATCGGGGGCTTCCAAAATCGTGTCAGCACAATGTTACAATACTTAATTCTGTCAAATTTTATCATTAAGATAAAAAAAAATATCGCAATAAAAATACTCCGGATAATCGAGTCTAAAATTCCGGATAATCGAATTCCGGATAATCGAGTCTCCGGATAATCGAGTCTCCGGATAATCGAGTCCGACCTGTAATACCAAATGAATGTAAATCTTTGCAAATGAATGGTTGCAACCTTGTTTGTGCGGATGATTAGAGTGCTGCGAGAGAACAATGAGAACCCACAAGTCATAATCCCAGTGCGCAATTTCTGCGCGCACGCAGAAAAAACCAGAGCTCAGTGCACACACAGTGTGTTCAAAGGGGTCAAAGTTGTTTGAGCATTTGGTGAACCGAAAACTTGCCGGTGAGCCCAAAACCCGCTAAGCGGTAGCAAATCCTGTGATATCAGAGACATGCAGACGTCTTAAGCTGGTCAAGGACTTACAGTTGATGGATATATTGGTTCCAAATTCCACCAACATTCAGTGCTAGTGAGCTAACAAATTTTGTTTTTCATATATATAGGGAAAATTTGCAAAAAATTGCAACTAGCGCCGCCTAGCTGCAAAAACTCGAACCAAACGATAATTATTCTAAAAGCCCTTGATCTACCAAACAATTTTGCCAAAGACACCATCTTTCTAAAGAATCAGAATGCTGAGATATGTGAAATGTAAAATTTCTACGCTATCTAGCGCCGCCTAGCGGTGAAATCACGAATCATATTCTGAAAGCCCTTGACTAGCTGAACAACTTTGCAAAGAAACCAACTCTCTAAGTAATCAGGATCCTGAGATATATGGGATAGAAATTTTGTCATCACAGACAAGTAGATGTGACACTAACGAAATTTCAATCTCATATATCTCATGATCCTGATTACTTAGAGAGTTGGTGTCTTCGGCAAGATTGTTTGGCTGGACAAGAACTAACCGATAATAAGACTTAATGTTCAAAATTCCACCGCTAGGCGGCGCTAGAGAGCAAACAAATTTTAAATTTCGCATATCTCAGCATCCTCGTTTTGTAGAAAGATGGTGTCTTCGGCAATATTGTTTGGTAGATCAACGGCTTTCAGAATAATTACCGTTTGGTTCAAGTTTCTGCAGCTAGGCGGCGCTAGTTACAATTTCTTACAAATTTTCCTGATATTTATGAAAAACAAAATTTGTTAGCTCACTAGCACCGCCTAGCGGTTGAACTTTGAATCTTAAGTCTTATTATCGGTTAGTCCTTGACCAGCCAAACAACTTTGCCGAAGAAACCAACTCTCTAAGTAATCAGGATCATGAGATATATGAGATTGAAATTTTGTTAGTGTCACATCAATTTGTCTGTGATTTATGTTTATGTTTATATTTATATTTATGATTATATTTATGGCCCAACAACTGTAAGCCCTTGGTTTCCAAATACGAACATAGTATCTAAGTTGGTATATGCCCCAGCAGGTCAGCGTTGATGGCATATATACGCTGTAAGGGTCGAAACCCAAAAAATCATTGCCATGTAATGTATAAAGTGTTAGCGCGCTACTGTGTACGCTGGGTAACCGTGAATAGGATAAAAGCGTTTTTTTCGATCATAGATGATCAAGAAATGACACAAAGTTTCTATTTAGATTTTGTAGGCCCACATTGATTTTTTCTAGGTACGAGCAGAGTTTCAGTATGCGTTAATGAAATAAAAGCGCTTATTTCGATTGTAGGTCATCGAGAAATGACACAAATCGTAATTTCCAGGTACGAACATATTGTCTGAGTTGGTATATGCCCAAGAAAGTCAGCGTTGATAGCATATAAGCGCTCATTTCGATTCATCAATAAATGACATTTTCGATCATAGATGAACAAGAAATGACACAAAGTTTCTATTTAGATTTTGTAGGCCCACATTGGTTATTTCCAGGTACGAGCAGCGTTTCAGTGTGCGTTAAAGAAACAAAAGCGCTTATTTGATTGTAGGTCATCGAGAAATGACACAAATCACAATTTCCAGGTACGAACATATTGTCTGAGTTGGTATATGCCCAAGAAAGTCAGCGTTGATAGCATATATTAGTAATCCCATGCAATCAGTCAATGTTACCGCGCTACTGTGTATGCCAGGTCACCCCTATGTCCAAAGCTCCTATTGCAGCGTTTTAATATGCGTTGATAGCATAAAAGCGCTCTGTTTGATAATAGTTCATCAAGAAATGACACAAATCTTGCGTTAATGCAATAAAAGCGCTCATTTCGATCAAAGTGCACCAAAAAAGGACACAAATCTTGTGTTTGTTTTTTTTTCGGGCCATTTTAGTTACTTCAAGATGACTGAGTTGGTATATGCGCAAGCAAGTCAGCGTTGATAGCATATATTAGCAATCCCATGCAATCAGTCAATGTTACCACACTACTGTGTATGCTAGGTCACCCCTAAAGTGTCCAAAACCCCTATTTCAGCGTTTAAATATGCGTTGATGGCATAAATGCGCTCATTTTGATCATAGTTCATCAAAAAATGACACAAATCTTGCGTTAATGGCATAGAAGCGCTAATTTCGATCAAAGTGCAATTTCGATGTGTGCAAAAAGGACACAAATCTTGTGTTTGTTCTTTCTCGGGCCATTTTAGTTACTTCAAGGCAGGGATGGCATGACACGCATAAACTGTGTCCATTTACGCTCATCTTTCACTGAATTTCTCAGTTTTATTTACCTTACTTTTGAGAAAGAGAAAAAACGCACAATGTACATAATTTCTCTCACGCAGAGTTTTTGTGCGGATGATTAGAGTGCTGCGAGAGAACAATGAGAACCCACAAGTCATAATCCCAGTGCGCAATTTCTGCGCGCACGCAGAAAAAACCAGAGCTCAGTGCACACACAGTGTGTTCAAAGGGGTCAAAGTTGTTTGAGCATTTGGTGAACCGAAAACATGCCGGTGAGCCCAAAACCCGCTAAGCGGTAGCAAATCCTGTGATATCAGAGACATGCAGACGTCTTAAGCTGGTCAAGGACTTACAGTTGATGGATATATTGGTTCCAAATTCCACCAACATTCAGTGCTAGTGAGCTAACAAATTTTGTTTTTCATATATATAGGGAAAATTTGCAAAAAATTGCAACTAGCGCCGCCTAGCTGCAAAAACTCGAACCAAACGATAATTATTCTAAAAGCCCTTGATCTACCAAACAATTTTGCCAAAGACACCATCTTTCTAAAGAATCAGAATGCTGAGATATGTGAAATGTAAAATTTCTACGCTATCTAGCGCCGCCTAGCGGTGAAATCACGAATCATATTCTGAAAGCCCTTGACTAGCTGAACAACTTTGCCAAAGAAACCAACTCTCTAAGTAATCAGGATCCTGAGATATATGGGATAGAAATTTTGTCATCACAGACAAGTAGATGTGACACTAACGAAATTTCAATCTCATATATCTCATGATCCTGATTACTTAGAGAGTTGGTGTCTTCGGCAAGATTGTTTGGCTGGACAAGAACTAACCGATAATAAGACTTAATGTTCAAAATTCCACCGCTAGGCGGCGCTAGAGAGCAAACAAATTTTAAATTTCGCATATCTCAGCATCCTCGTTTTTTAGAAAGATGGTGTCTTCGGCAATATTGTTTGGTAGATCAACGGCTTTCAGAATAATTACCGTTTGGTTCAAGTTTCTGCAGCTAGGCGGCGCTAGTTGCAATTTCTTACAAATTTTCCTGATATTTATGAAAAACAAAATTTGTTAGCTCACTAGCACCGCCTAGCGGTTGAACTTTGAATCTTAAGTCTTATTATCGGTTAGTCCTTGACCAGCCAAACAACTTTGCCGAAGAAACCAACTCTCTAAGTAATCAGGATCATGAGATATATGAGATTGAAATTTTGTTAGTGTCACATCAATTTGTCTGTGATTTATGTTTATATTTATATTTATGATTATATTTATGGCCCAACAACTGTAAGCCCTTGGTTTCCAAGTACGAACATAGTATCTAAGTTGGTATATGCCCCAGCAGGTCAGCGTTGATGGCATATATACGCTGTAAGGGTCGAAACCCAAAAAATCATTGCCATGTAATGTATAAAGTGTTAGCGCGCTACTGTGTACGCTGGGTAACCGTGAATAGGATAAAAGCGTTTTTTCGATCATAGATGATCAAGAAATGACACAAAGTTTCTATTTAGATTTTGTAGGCCCACATTGATTTTTTCTAGGTACGAGCAGAGTTTCAGTATGCGTTAATGAAATAAAAGCGCTTATTTCGATTGTAGGTCATCGAGAAATGACACAAATCGTAATTTCCAGGTACGAACATATTGTCTGAGTTGGTATATGCCCAAGAAAGTCAGCGTTGATAGCATATAAGCGCTCATTTCGATTCATCAATAAATGACATTTTCGATCATAGATGAACAAGAAATGACACAAAGTTTCTATTTAGATTTTTTAGGCCCACATTGGTTATTTCCAGGTACGAGCAGCGTTTCAGTGTGCGTTAAAGAAACAAAAGCGCTTATTTGATTGTAGGTCATCGAGAAATGACACTAATCACAATTTCCAGGTACGAACATATTGTCTGAGTTGGTATATGCCCAAGAAAGTCAGCGTTGATAGCATATATTAGTAATCCCATGCAATCAGTCAATGTTACCGCGCTACTGTGTATGCCAGGTCACCCCTATGTCCAAAGCTCCTATTGCAGCGTTTTAGTATGCGTTGATAGCATAAAAGCGCTCTGTTTGATAATAGTTCATCAAGAAATGACACAAATCTTGCGTTAATGCAATAAAAGCGCTCATTTCGATCAAAGTGCACCAAAAAAGGACACAAATCTTGTGTTTGTTTTTTTTCGGGCCATTTTAGTTACTTCAAGATGACTTAGTTGGTATATGCGCAAGCAAGTCAGCGTTGATAGCATATATTAGCAATCCCATGCAATCAGTCAATGTTACCACACTACTGTGTATGCTAGGTCACCCCTAAAGTGTCCAAAACCCCTATTTCAGCGTTTAAATATGCGTTGATGACATAAATGCGCTCATTTTGATCATAGTTCATCAAAAAATGACACAAATCTTGCGTTAATGGCATAGAAGCGCTAATTTCGATCAAAGTGCAATTTCGATGTGTGCAAAAAGGACACAAATCTTGTGTTTGTTCTTTCTCGGGCCATTTTAGTTACTTCAAGGCAGGGATGGCATGACACGCATAAACTGTGTCCATTTACGCTCATCTTTCACTGAATTTCTCAGTTTTATTTACCTTACTTTTGAGAAAGAGAAAAAACGCACAATGTACATAATTTCTCTCACGCAGAGTTTTTGTGCGCAAGGTTGCGACCATTCATTTGCAAAGATTTACATTCATTTGTTATTATCTCAGTTCAGAAGCATGCTATCGAAAAACAATGTATGGATGAATTTAACCTTGTAGTTTTATCTGAAAGTTTGCCGAATAACATTGGGGTCGCAAACGTATACCAAAGTCGTGAGCGAGCTGTGAAGGTAACTCTCCACGCGGTGAATGTAAATTTCATTCACGCTGTGGAAAGTTGCCTTCACAGCTCGCTCACGACTTTGGTATGCGTGTGCGACCCCAATGTTTTTCGGCAAACTTTCAGATAAAACTACAAGGTTAAATTCATCCATACATTGTTTTTCGATAGCACGCTTCTGAACTGAGATAATACCAAATGAATGTAAATCTTTGCAAATGAATGGTTGCAACCTTGTTTGTGCGGATGATTAGAGTGCTGCGAGAGAACAATGAGAACCCACAAGTCATAATCCCAGTGCGCAATTTCTGCGCGCACGCAGAAAAAACCAGAGCTCAGTGCACACACAGTGTGTTCAAAGGGGTCAAAGTTGTTTGAGCATTTGGTGAACCGAAAACATGCCGGTGAGCCCAAAACCCGCTAAGCGGTGATATCAGAGACATGCAGACGTCTTAAGCTGGTCAAGGACTTACAGTTGATGGATATATTGGTTCCAAATTCCACCAACATTCAGTGCTAGTGAGCTAACAAATTTTGTTTTTCATATATATAGGGAAAATTTGCAAAAAATTGCAACTAGCGCCGCCTAGCTGCAAAAACTCGAACCAAACGATAATTATTCTAAAAGCCCTTGATCTACCAAACAATTTTGCCAAAGACACCATCTTTCTAAAGAATCAGAATGCTGAGATATGTGAAATGTAAAATTTCTACGCTATCTAGCGCCGCCTAGCGGTGAAATCACGAATCATATTCTGAAAGCCCTTGACTAGCTGAACAACTTTGCCAAAGAAACCAACTCTCTAAGTAATCAGGATCCTGAGATATATGGGATAGAAATTTTGTCATCACAGACAAGTAGATGTGACACTAACGAAATTTCAATCTCATATATCTCATGATCCTGATTACTTAGAGAGTTGGTGTCTTCGGCAAGATTGTTTGGCTGGACAAGAACTAACCGATAATAAGACTTAATGTTCAAAATTCCACCGCTAGGCGGCGCTAGAGAGCAAACAAATTTTAAATTTCGCATATCTCAGCATCCTCGTTTTGTAGAAAGATGGTGTCTTCGGCAATATTGTTTGGTAGATCAACGGCTTTCAGAATAATTACCGTTTGGTTCAAGTTTCTGCAGCTAGGCGGCGCTAGTTACAATTTCTTACAAATTTTCCTGATATTTATGAAAAACAAAATTTGTTAGCTCACTAGCACCGCCTAGCGGTTGAACTTTGAATCTTAAGTCTTATTATCGGTTAGTCCTTGACCAGCCAAACAACTTTGCCGAAGAAACCAACTCTCTAAGTAATCAGGATCATGAGATATATGAGATTGAAATTTTGTTAGTGTCACATCAATTTGTCTGTGATTTATGTTTATGTTTATATTTATATTTATGATTATATTTATGGCCCAACAACTGTAAGCCCTTGGTTTCCAAGTACGAACATAGTATCTAAGTTGGTATATGCCCCAGCAGGTCAGCGTTGATGGCATATATACGCTGTAAGGGTCGAAACCCAAAAAATCATTGCCATGTAATGTATAAAGTGTTAGCGCGCTACTGTGTACGCTGGGTAACCGTGAATAGGATAAAAGCGTTTTTTTTCGATCATAGATGATCAAGAAATGACACAAAGTTTCTATTTAGATTTTGTAGGCCCACATTGATTTTTTCTAGGTACGAGCAGAGTTTCAGTATGCGTTAATGAAATAAAAGCGCTTATTTCGATTGTAGGTCATCGAGAAATGACACAAATCGTAATTTCCAGGTACGAACATATTGTCTGAGTTGGTATATGCCCAAGAAAGTCAGCGTTGATAGCATATAAGCGCTCATTTCGATTCATCAATAAATGACATTTTCGATCATAGATGAACAAGAAATGACACAAAGTTTCTATTTAGATTTTGTAGGCCCACATTGGTTATTTCCAGGTACGAGCAGCGTTTCAGTGTGCGTTAAAGAAACAAAAGCGCTTATTTGATTGTAGGTCATCGAGAAATGACACAAATCACAATTTCCAGGTACGAACATATTGTCTGAGTTGGTATATGCCCAAGAAAGTCAGCGTTGATAGCATATATAAGTAATCCCATGCAATCAGTCAATGTTACCGCGCTACTGTGTATGCCAGGTCACCCCTATGTCCAAAGCTCCTATTGCAGCGTTTTAATATGCGTTGATAGCATAAAAGCGCTCTGTTTGATAATAGTTCATCAAGAAATGACACAAATCTTGCGTTAATGCAATAAAAGCGCTCATTTCGATCAAAGTGCACCAAAAAAGGACACAAATCTTGTGTTTGTTTTTTTTCGGGCCATTTTAGTTACTTCAAGATGACTGAGTTGGTATATGCGCAAGCAAGTCAGCGTTGATAGCATATATTAGCAATCCCATGCAATCAGTCAATGTTACCACACTACTGTGTATGCTAGGTCACCCCTAAAGTGTCCAAAACCCCTATTTCAGCGTTTAAATATGCGTTGATGGCATAAATGCGCTCATTTTGATCATAGTTCATCAAAAAATGACACAAATCTTGCGTTAATAGCATAGAAGCGCTAATTTCGATCAAAGTGCAATTTCGATGTGTGCAAAAAGGACACAAATCTTGTGTTTGTTCTTTCTCGGGCCATTTTAGTTACTTCAAGGCAGGGATGGCATGACACGCATAAACTGTGTCCATTTACGCTCATCTTTCACTGAATTTCTCAGTTTTATTTACCTTACTTTTGAGAAAGAGAAAAAACGCACAATGTACATAATTTCTCTCACGCAGAGTTTTTGTGCGGATGATTAGAGTGCTGCGAGAGAACAATGAGAACCCACAAGTCATAATCCCAGTGCGCAATTTCTGCGCGCACGCAGAAAAAACCAGAGCTCAGTGCACACACAGTGTGTTCAAAGGGGTCAAAGTTGTTTGAGCATTTGGTGAACCGAAAACATGCCGGTGAGCCCAAAACCCGCTAAGCGGTAGCAAATCCTGTGATATCAGAGACATGCAGACGTCTTAAGCTGGTCAAGGACTTACAGTTGATGGATATATTGGTTCCAAATTCCACCAACATTCAGTGCTAGTGAGCTAACAAATTTTGTTTTTCATATATATAGGGAAAATTTGCAAAAAATTGCAACTAGCGCCGCCTAGCTGCAAAAACTCGAACCAAACGATAATTATTCTAAAAGCCCTTGATCTACCAAACAATTTTGCCAAAGACACCATCTTTCTAAAGAATCAGAATGCCGAGATATGTGAAATGTAAAATTTCTACGCTATCTAGCGCCGCCTAGCGGTGAAATCACGAATCATATTCTGAAAGCCCTTGACTAGCTGAACAACTTTGCCAAAGAAACCAACTCTCTAAGTAATCAGGATCCTGAGATATATGGGATAGAAATTTTGTCATCACAGACAAGTAGATGTGACACTAACGAAATTTCAATCTCATATATCTCATGATCCTGATTACTTAGAGAGTTGGTGTCTTCGGCAAGATTGTTTGGCTGGACAAGAACTAACCGATAATAAGACTTAATGTTCAAAATTCCACCGCTAGGCGGCGCTAGAGAGCAAACAAATTTTAAATTTCGCATATCTCAGCATCCTCGTTTTTTAGAAAGATGGTGTCTTCGGCAATATTGTTTGGTAGATCAACGGCTTTCAGAATAATTACCGTTTGGTTCAAGTTTCTGCAGCTAGGCGGCGCTAGTTGCAATTTCTTACAAATTTTCCTGATATTTATGAAAAACAAAATTTGTTAGCTCACTAGCACCGCCTAGCGGTTGAACTTTGAATCTTAAGTCTTATTATCGGTTAGTCCTTGACCAGCCAAACAACTTTGCCGAAGAAACCAACTCTCTAAGTAATCAGGATCATGAGATATATGAGATTGAAATTTTGTTAGTGTCACATCAATTTGTCTGTGATTTATGTTTATATTTATATTTATGATTATATTTATGGCCCAACAACTGTAAGCCCTTGGTTTCCAAGTACGAACATAGTATCTAAGTTGGTATATGCCCCAGCAGGTCAGCGTTGATGGCATATATACGCTGTAAGGGTCGAAACCCAAAAAATCATTGCCATGTAATGTATAAAGTGTTAGCGCGCTACTGTGTACGCTGGGTAACCGTGAATAGGATAAAAGCGTTTTTTTCGATCATAGATGATCAAGAAATGACACAAAGTTTCTATTTAGATTTTGTAGGCCCACATTGATTTTTTCTAGGTACGAGCAGAGTTTCAGTATGCGTTAATGAAATAAAAGCGCTTATTTCGATTGTAGGTCATCGAGAAATGACACAAATCGTAATTTCCAGGTACGAACATATTGTCTGAGTTGGTATATGCCCAAGAAAGTCAGCGTTGATAGCATATAAGCGCTCATTTCGATTCATCAATAAATGACATTTTCGATCATAGATGAACAAGAAATGACACAAAGTTTCTATTTAGATTTTGTAGGCCCACATTGGTTATTTCCAGGTACGAGCAGCGTTTCAGTGTGCGTTAAAGAAACAAAAGCGCTTATTTGATTGTAGGTCATCGAGAAATGACACAAATCACAATTTCCAGGTACGAACATATTGTCTGAGTTGGTATATGCCCAAGAAAGTCAGCGTTGATAGCATATATTAGTAATCCCATGCAATCAGTCAATGTTACCGCGCTACTGTGTATGCCAGGTCACCCCTATGTCCAAAGCTCCTATTGCAGCGTTTTAATATGCGTTGATAGCATAAAAGCGCTCTGTTTGATAATAGTTCATCAAGAAATGACACAAATCTTGCGTTAATGCAATAAAAGCGCTCATTTCGATTAAAGTGCACCAAAAAAGGACACAAATCTTGTGTTTGTTTTTTTTTCGGGCCATTTTAGTTACTTCAAGATGACTTAGTTGGTATATGCGCAAGCAAGTCAGCGTTGATAGCATATATTAGCAATCCCATGCAATCAGTCAATGTTACCACACTACTGTGTATGCTAGGTCACCCCTAAAGTGTCCAAAACCCCTATTTCAGCGTTTAAATATGCGTTGATGGCATAAATGCGCTCATTTTGATCATAGTTCATCAAAAAATGACACAAATCTTGCGTTAATGGCATAGAAGCGCTAATTTCGATCAAAGTGCAATTTCGATGTGTGCAAAAAGGACACAAATCTTGTGTTTGTTCTTTCTCGGGCCATTTTAGTTACTTCAAGGCAGGGATGGCATGACACGCATAAACTGTGTCCATTTACGCTCATCTTTCACTGAATTTCTCAGTTTTATTTACCTTACTTTTGAGAAAGAGAAAAAACGCACAATGTACATAATTTCTCTCACGCAGAGTTTTTGTGCGGATGATTAGAGTGCTGCGAGAGAACAATGAGAACCCAGCTCAGTGCACACACAGTGTGTTCAAAGGGGTCAAAGTTGTTTGAGCATTTGGTGAACCGAAAACATGCCGGTGAGCCCAAAACCCGCTAAGCGGTAGCAAATCCTGTGATATCAGAGACATGCAGACGTCTTAAGCTGGTCAAGGACTTACAGTTGATGGATATATTGGTTCCAAATTCCACCAACATTCAGTGCTAGTGAGCTAACAAATTTTGTTTTTCATATATATAGGGAAAATTTGCAAAAAATTGCAACTAGCGCCGCCTAGCTGCAAAAACTCGAACCAAACGATAATTATTCTAAAAGCCCTTGATCTACCAAACAATTTTGCCAAAGACACCATCTTTCTAAAGAATCAGAATGCTGAGATATGTGAAATGTAAAATTTCTACGCTATCTAGCGCCGCCTAGCGGTGAAATCACGAATCATATTCTGAAAGCCCTTGACTAGCTGAACAACTTTGCCAAAGAAACCAACTCTCTAAGTAATCAGGATCCTGAGATATATGGGATAGAAATTTTGTCATCACAGACAAGTAGATGTGACACTAACGAAATTTCAATCTCATATATCTCATGATCCTGATTACTTAGAGAGTTGGTGTCTTCGGCAAGATTGTTTGGCTGGACAAGAACTAACCGATAATAAGACTTAATGTTCAAAATTCCACCGCTAGGCGGCGCTAGAGAGCAAACAAATTTTAAATTTCGCATATCTCAGCATCCTCGTTTTGTAGAAAGATGGTGTCTTCGGCAATATTGTTTGGTAGATCAACGGCTTTCAGAATAATTACCGTTTGGTTCAAGTTTCTGCAGCTAGGCGACGCTAGTTGCAATTTCTTACAAATTTTCCTGATATTTATGAAAAACAAAATTTGTTAGCTCACTAGCACCGCCTAGCGGTTGAACTTTGAATCTTAAGTCTTATTATCGGTTAGTCCTTGACCAGCCAAACAACTTTGCCGAAGAAACCAACTCTCTAAGTAATCAGGATCATGAGATATATGAGATTGAAATTTTGTTAGTGTCACATCAATTTGTCTGTGATTTATGTTTATGTTTATATTTATATTTATGATTATATTTATGGCCCAACAACTGTAAGCCCTTGGTTTCCAAGTACGAACATAGTATCTAAGTTGGTATATGCCCCAGCAGGTCAGCGTTGATGGCATATATACGCTGTAAGGGTCGAAACCCAAAAAATCATTGCCATGTAATGTATAAAGTGTTAGCGCGCTACTGTGTACGCTGGGTAACCGTGAATAGGATAAAAGCGTTTTTTTCGATCATAGATGATCAAGAAATGACACAAAGTTTCTATTTAGATTTTGTAGGCCCACATTGATTTTTTCTAGGTACGAGCAGAGTTTCAGTATGCGTTAATGAAATAAAAGCGCTTATTTCGATTGTAGGTCATCGAGAAATGACACAAATCGTAATTTCCAGGTACGAACATATTGTCTGAGTTGGTATATGCCCAAGAAAGTCAGCGTTGATAGCATATAAGCGCTCATTTCGATTCATCAATAAATGACATTTTCGATCATAGATGAACAAGAAATGACACAAAGTTTCTATTTAGATTTTGTAGGCCCACATTGGTTATTTCCAGGTACGAGCAGCGTTTCAGTGTGCGTTAAAGAAACAAAAGCGCTTATTTGATTGTAGGTCATCGAGAAATGACACAAATCACAATTTCCAGGTACGAACATATTGTCTGAGTTGGTATATGCCCAAGAAAGTCAGCGTTGATAGCATATATTAGTAATCCCATGCAATCAGTCAATGTTACCGCGCTACTGTGTATGCCAGGTCACCCCTATGTCCAAAGCTCCTATTGCAGCGTTTTAGTATGCGTTGATAGCATAAAAGCGCTCTGTTTGATAATAGTTCATCAAGAAATGACACAAATCTTGCGTTAATGCAATAAAAGCGCTCATTTCGATCAAAGTGCACCAAAAAAGGACACAAATCTTGTGTTTGTTTTTTTTCGGGCCATTTTAGTTACTTCAAGATGACTTAGTTGGTATATGCGCAAGCAAGTCAGCGTTGATAGCATATATTAGCAATCCCATGCAATCAGTCAATGTTACCACACTACTGTGTATGCTAGGTCACCCCTAAAGTGTCCAAAACCCCTATTTCAGCGTTTAAATATGCGTTGATGGCATAAATGCGCTCATTTTGATCATAGTTCATCAAAAAATGACACAAATCTTGCGTTAATGGCATAGAAGCGCTAATTTCGATCAAAGTGCAATTTCGATGTGTGCAAAAAGGACACAAATCTTGTGTTTGTTCTTTCTCGGGCCATTTTAGTTACTTCAAGGCAGGGATGGCATGACACGCATAAACTGTGTCCATTTACGCTCATCTTTCACTGAATTTCTCAGTTTTATTTACCTTACTTTTGAGAAAGAGAAAAAACGCACAATGTACATAATTTCTCTCACGCAGAGTTTTTGTGCGCAAGGTTGCGACCATTCATTTGCAAAGATTTACATTCATTTGTTATTATCTCAGTTCAGAAGCATGCTATCGAAAAACAATGTATGGATGAATTTAACCTTGTAGTTTTATCTGAAAGTTTGCCGAATAACATTGGGGTCGCAAACGTATACCAAAGTCGTGAGCGAGCTGTGAAGGTAACTCTCCACGCGGTGAATGTAAATTACATTCACGCTGTGGAAAGTTGCCTTCACAGCTCGCTCACGACTTTGGTATGCGTGTGCGACCCCAATGTTTTTCGGCAAACTTTCAGATAAAACTACAAGGTTAAATTCATCCATACATTGTTTTTCGATAGCACGCTTCTGAACTGAGATAATACCAAATGAATGTAAATCTTTGCAAATGAATGGTTGCAACCTTGTTTGTGCGGATGATTAGAGTGCTGCGAGAGAACAATGAGAACCCACAAGTCATAATCCCAGTGCGCAATTTCTGCGCGCACGCAGAAAAAACCAGAGCTCAGTGCACACACAGTGTGTTTAAAGGGGTCAAAGTTGTTTGAGCATTTGGTGAACCGAAAACATGCCGGTGAGCCCAAAACCCGCTAAGCGGTAGCAAATCCTGTGATATCAGAGACATGCAGACGTCTTAAGCTGGTCAAGGACTTACAGTTGATGGATATATTGGTTCCAAATTCCACCAACATTCAGTGCTAGTGAGCTAACAAATTTTGTTTTTCATATATATAGGGAAAATTTGCAAAAAATTGCAACTAGCGCCGCCTAGCTGCAAAAACTCGAACCAAACGATAATTATTCTAAAAGCCCTTGATCTACCAAACAATTTTGCCAAAGACACCATCTTTCTAAAGAATCAGAATGCTGAGATATGTGAAATGTAAAATTTCTACGCTATCTAGCGCCGCCTAGCGGTGAAATCACGAATCATATTCTGAAAGCCCTTGACTAGCTGAACAACTTTGCCAAAGAAACCAACTCTCTAAGTAATCAGGATCCTGAGATATATGGGATAGAAATTTTGTCATCACAGACAAGTAGATGTGACACTAACGAAATTTCAATCTCATATATCTCATGATCCTGATTACTTAGAGAGTTGGTGTCTTCGGCAAGATTGTTTGGCTGGACAAGAACTAACCGATAATAAGACTTAATGTTCAAAATTCCACCGCTAGGTGGCGCTAGAGAGCAAACAAATTTTAAATTTCGCATATCTCAGCATCCTCGTTTTGTAGAAAGATGGTGTCTTCGGCAATATTGTTTGGTAGATCAACGGCTTTCAGAATAATTACCGTTTGGTTCAAGTTTCTGCAGCTAGGCGGCGCTAGTTACAATTTCTTACAAATTTTCCTGATATTTATGAAAAACAAAATTTGTTAGCTCACTAGCACCGCCTAGCGGTTGAACTTTGAATCTTAAGTCTTATTATCGGTTAGTCCTTGACCAGCCAAACAACTTTGCCGAAGAAACCAACTCTCTAAGTAATCAGGATCATGAGATATATGAGATTGAAATTTTGTTAGTGTCACATCAATTTGTCTGTGATTTATGTTTATGTTTATATTTATATTTATGATTATATTTATGGCCCAACAACTGTAAGCCCTTGGTTTCCAAGTACGAACATAGTATCTAAGTTGGTATATGCCCCAGCAGGTCAGCGTTGATGGAATATATACGCTGTAAGGGTCGAAACCCAAAAAATCATTGCCATGTAATGTATAAAGTGTTAGCGCGCTACTGTGTACGCTGGGTAACCGTGAATAGGATAAAAGCGTTTTTTTCGATCATAGATGATCAAGAAATGACACAAAGTTTCTATTTAGATTTTGTAGGCCCACATTGATTTTTTCTAGGTACGAGCAGAGTTTCAGTATGCGTTAATGAAATAAAAGCGCTTATTTCGATTGTAGGTCATCGAGAAATGACACAAATCGTAATTTCCAGGTACGAACATATTGTCTGAGTTGGTATATGCCCAAGAAAGTCAGCGTTGATAGCATATAAGCGCTCATTTCGATTCATCAATAAATGACATTTTCGATCATAGATGAACAAGAAATGACACAAAGTTTCTATTTAGATTTTGTAGGCCCACATTGGTTATTTCCAGGTACGAGCAGCGTTTCAGTGTGCGTTAAAGAAACAAAAGCGCTTATTTGATTGTAGGTCATCGAGAAATGACACAAATCACAATTTCCAGGTACGAACATATTGTCTGAGTTGGTATATGCCCAAGAAAGTCAGCGTTGATAGCATATATTAGTAATCCCATGCAATCAGTCAATGTTACCGCGCCACACTGTTGCGGATGGCCCAAAAACGTGATCGAAATTGTTTTGACCATGAAAACATGATTTTTGATCTTTGGTGTCTTCGGCAAAGTTTTTCTATAAAATAAGTCCTAATTTATAGAAATATCAGTTTTGTGATCAATCCCCCTAAAAGTGAGAAACGGTTTCTAACTTTTTTATTTGTAAACTAAAAAATATGATTGTTCAGAGAAGTTGTAGGCAATTTTACTAGAAACAACTTTGCCGAACATACAAAATTTCTATCTTTTGATTTGTATGTACATTTGAGGCGTTTTTTATGAAGCACCCCTAAAAATCAGTTTTTTGCTTATAACTTTTTCTATGAATTTTTCACGATTTCCAAATGTTCTAGCAAATGTTTCGCCTTATTAAAACGCGTAACTTTTGCGAAGAAAGTATATATCTATCTCTCATATTTATCATGTTATTGGAAATTTCACTTTAAAAAATGCTTATGTTTGACATACCCATTTGTTAACTTTCGCACGTTTTCGCAGACCAGGATTTTCACATTTGAAAATATGGAACGAGTTTTATCTATTGCAAATAAAGCCAGTTTTAGCCTGATTTCGCCTGCATATTTAAATTCACATACTAGAAATGACTATCATTATAAAATGTGTTATTGTAAAATGATCAAGATATCAAAAAATGTACTTAGTGCTTTTCTTACATGATTTTCCCACATGAACACGCAAACATGTTTTCACAGAATCACTTGGAACTGCATGAGATGACTTTCCCATAAAATTTAAGTTTTTTTTTTCGGATAAACAGTGGCTCTCATAGTAGTACGATAAGTCTCTTCCACAAAATTATCGATATTTTTAAATGCTCTTGCTAATGCTCATAAAATTTTTCGTGCTCATGTACACTTTGCGAAAATGTTAATTTGCAGAAGGTTCAAATAACAACAACTGATGTTTCGATTAATATTGATTTTTAATTTGTTTACTTGAAAAATGAAACTTATCTGTTAATATTAACACATATATCATTGATTACTGTCATCATTAAATGTATTGCTTCCAGTTACTGTATGTATGTTTTTCTGTCCGAGGAAGCACAAGAGTCACGCAACAAAGACACCAGGAATTACAGAGAGAATCATAGACGTAAGTTTCCAAAAATCTAAACTAACACAGATCTCCTACATCGTCTGCTTGAAACATCTGATCCCATAATAAGGAATATTGGACTATTTCCTAAAAAAAAACTAGAACACCATAAACGTAGGATGCGAACAACCTTTTGCTCTAAACATATGACGAGATAGTAACTGGAAGCAATGAAATAAGTGATGACGTTAATCAATGATATGCGTTAATAATAACAGATATGTAATAATTTTCAAGTAAACAAATTGAAACCCAATTTTAATCGAATCATTAGATGCTGTTATTTAAACATTCTGAAAATTTACATTACTGCAAAGTGTACATGAACTCGAAAAATTTTATGAGCATTAGCAAGATCATTCAACAATATCGTTTATTTTGTGGAAGAGACTTATCGTACTACTATGAGAGCCACTGTTTATCTGAAAAAAAAACTTAAATTTTATGGGAAAGTCATCTGATGCAGTTCCAAGTGATTCTGTGAAAACGTTTTTGCGTGTTCATGTGGAAAAATAATGTAAGAAAAGCACTGAGTACATTTTTTGTCATGTTGATCATTTTACAATAACACATTTTATAATGATAGTCATTTCTAGTATGTGAATTTAAGTATGCAGGCGAAATCAGGCTAAAACTGGCTATATTTGCAATAGATAAAACTCGTTCCATATTTTCAAATGTGAAAATCCTGGTCTGCGAAAACGTGCGAAAGTTAACAAATGGGTATGTCAAACATAAGCATTTTTTAAAGTGAAATTTCCAATAACATGATAAATATGAGAGATAGATACATACTTTCTTCGCAAAAGTTACGCGTTTCAATAAGGCAAAACATTTGCTAGAACATTTGGAAATCGTGAAAAATTCATAGAAAAAGTTATAAGCAAAAAACTGATTTTTAGGGGTGCTTCATTAAAAACGCCTCAAATGTACATACAAATCAAAAGATAGAAATTTTGTATGTTCGGCAAAGTTGTTTCTAGTAAAATTGTCTACAACTTCTCTGAACAAACATATTTTTTTGGTTTACAAATGAAAAAGATAGAAATCGTTTCTCACTTTTAGGGGGATTGATCACAAAACTGATTTTTCCATAAATTAGGACTTATTTTATAGAAAAACTTTGCTGAAGACACCAAAGATCAAAAATCATGTTTTCATGGTCAAAACAATTTCGATCACGTTTTTATGCCATCCGCAACAGTGTGCGCGCTACTGTGTATGCCAGGTCACCCCTATGTCCAAAGCTCCTATTGCAGCGTTTTAATATGCGTTGATAGCATAAAAGCGCTCTGTTTGATAATAGTTCATCAAGAAATGACACAAATCTTGCGTTAATGCAATAAAAGCGCTCATTTCGATCAAAGTGCACCAAAAAAGGACACAAATCTTGTGTTTGTTTTTTTTCGGGCCATTTTAGTTACTTCAAGATGACTGAGTTGGTATATGCGCAAGCAAGTCAGCGTTGCTAGCATATATTAGCAATCCCATGCAATCAGTCAATGTTACCACACTACTGTGTATGCTAGGTCACCCCTAAAGTGTCCAAAACCCCTATTTCAGCGTTTAAATATGCGTTGATGGCATAAATGCGCTCATTTTGATCATAGTTCATCAAAAAATGACACAAATCTTGCGTTAATGGCATAGAAGCGCTAATTTCGATCAAAGTGCAATTTCGATGTGTGCAAAAAGGACACAAATCTTGTGTTTGTTCTTTCTCGGGCCATTTTAGTTACTTCAAGGCAGGGATGGCATGACACGCATAAACTGTGTCCATTTACGCTCATCTTTCACTGAATTTCTCAGTTTTATTTACCTTACTTTTGAGAAAGAGAAAAAACGCACAATGTACATAATTTCTCTCACGCAGAGTTTTTGTGCGGATGATTAGAGTGCTGCGAGAGAACAATGAGAACCCACAAGTCATAATCCCAGTGCGCAATTTCTGCGCGCACGCAGAAAAAACCAGAGCTCAGTGCACACACAGTGTGTTCAAAGGGGTCAAAGTTGTTTGAGCATTTGGTGAACCGAAAACATGCCGGTGAGCCCAAAACCCGCTAAGCGGTAGCAAATCCTGTGATATCAGAGACATGCAGACGTCTTAAGCTGGTCAAGGACTTACAGTTGATGGATATATTGGTTCCAAATTCCACCAACATTCAGTGCTAGTGAGCTAACAAATTTTGTTTTTCATATATATAGGGAAAATTTGCAAAAAATTGCAACTAGCGCCGCCTAGCTGCAAAAACTCGAACCAAACGATAATTATTCTAAAAGCCCTTGATCTACCAAACAATTTTGCCAAAGACACCATCTTTCTAAAGAATCAGAATGCTGAGATATGTGAAATGTAAAATTTCTACGCTATCTAGCGCCGCCTAGCGGTGAAATCACGAATCATATTCTGAAAGCCCTTGACTAGCTGAACAACTTTGCCAAAGAAACCAACTCTCTAAGTAATCAGGATCCTGAGATATATGGGATAGAAATTTTGTCATCACAGACAAGTAGATGTGACACTAACGAAATTTCAATCTCATGATCCTGATTACTTAGAGAGTTGGTGTCTTCGGCAAGATTGTTTGGCTGGACAAGAACTAACCGATAATAAGACTTATGGTGATAAGCACCAAGGCGTAGTAGCCGCGATTTAATCTAGGATTTACCAAATCCGAGATTAAATTTAATACCCCGTTCGGTAAGCACCAAAGAGCTTCAAGAGAGGATTTAACAAAGAAAGCACGCAGCCATTTTCTCTTTCGTGATTGTCCAGCTCGCGGAAATGTCAATTTAGTTTGCTTCAGCATCCAATCAGCTGGTGTTTATTTACTCTTTTTTCGTGCAAAAAAATGTTTGTTCCTCCTGCGTGATGGACCATGATCGATGGACAGGAATTGCGCGATGAGCGTTGGATGCATAACGCAATCCTAAATTACCCAACGAGGGTAAGTGGACACTTTCAGACGCCCCACCGCTGTCAAACAGGAAGAGCCGCAGAACCCGCCCGTTGGGTGTGTGCGCAACACAGTTCAACCGGGATTCCTCGAAAAGCTCTTTCCCAGATTTTTTTCCATTGCTTCGGTAGATCATGCCTGAAATCTCTACACAAATTCCTCCTTATTCACCAAGAGATTACGAAATTTGCCGTAAAATATTTTTGTGGAATTTCAACAAAAGTACCTACAGGAATTGCTCCAGGATTTTCTTTGGAAATACATAGCACGAAGCGTTCATCCAGGATTATTTTCTTTAAATAGTTCAAGGATTCTTCCAATAATCCTTCCGGGAATTAATTCAAAAATGCTTCCCGCAATTCCTCCAGACATTATTTGAATTTTTTTTGCAGAAAATCTTCCGGAAATTAATCCAGAAATTCTCAGGAAATTCCCCCAGAAATTCGTCCGGGATTTCCTCCAAAAAATTCTGAAATTCTTACTGAAAATAATCCATAAATTTCACCGGGAATTCTTCATAAAATTTCTCCAGAAAATCTTCTGGGAATACCTCGAGAAAGTGTTTTAGGAATGGACTACCCGCTTGGCGCACACCCACAGTTGATCAGCAAGAGTAAATCCATTTTATTTTGTATGGTGAAAAGCATCTAAACTTGAAATACTTGAAATAGAAAGCTTTTACTGAAAAAATATTTGGTAGGCTTAATAGTGGTCACCATTGTGCACAACCACTACCAAATATTTTTTCGAATAATGAATTCCACTTCGATAAATTTGCTTTTAGATGCTATGCGCCATATAATATTTTTGCGATTTACTTTTAGCGATTTTTCGCGCATAGAAGCTAGCGCCACATTGGTCGATGCGGAGAGTAGAAATTCATTCCTCGCGAATATCTCAGAATATTCGTCCAAAAATTTCCCAGGGAGTTTTTCCAGAAATACCTATGAGAAAACCTCCAGAAAATCCTCCGCGAGGTGCTCCGGAATCCAATCCACGTATTCTTCCAGAATTTCTTCTGAAAATTATTCGAGAAATTTCAATGGCAATTTGTCCGGAAATCGCTTGGAGAACTACTCAATAAATTCCGAGAAATCTTCGGGAATTCCTCCAGGAATTTCTTCGAGAATACATAAAGCAATTTTTCTGGAATTCCTGCAGCAATTTCTTCAGGAATTGCTTCGGGGATTCCCCCAGGAATTCTTTCGGGGATTCCTCCCGTATTTCTTTTGGAAATTCCTCAAGGAATTCTTTCGGGATTTTCTCCACGAATTTCGGGAATTCCTTCAGGAATTTCTTAGGAAATTCCTCCAAGAATTTATCCGGGTTTTCTCTAGCAATACCTTCGGGAATATTCTTCCAGGAATTATTCCAGGGATTCTTCTAGGAATTCTTCCGGTGATTTCTCCAGGAATTCCTTCGGGGATTTCTTCAATAATTTCTTCGGAAATTCCTCCAAGAATTTATTCGGACATTCCTCCAGAAGTTTCTTTGGGGATTCCTCCAGGATTTTCTTCGGGAATTTCTCCAGCAATTTCTTTGGAACTTTTTCCAATAATTGCTTCGGGAATTCCTCCAAGAATTTCCTTGGAAATTTCACCAAGAACTGCTTCGGGATTTACTCCAGAAATTCTTCCGAGGATTTCTCCATGAATTCCTCAATGAATTTCTTTGAAACTTCCTCCAGGAGATGCTTCGGGGATTCCTCCAGGAATTTGTTCAGGAATTTCTTCAAGAAATTCTCCGGTGATTTCTCCAGGAATTCTTTAGGGGATCACTCCAAGAATTTCTTTGGAAATTCCTCCAGGAATTTCTTCGAGAATTTGTTCAGGAATTTCTTTGGGACTTTCTCCAGTAATTTCTTCGGAAGTTTCTCCATTAATTTCTTCGAAAATGACCCCACGAATTACCTTGGGAATTCCTCCAGGAATTGCTTAGTGGATTTCTCCAGGATTTTATTCAGGAATATTTCTCCATGATTTTCTTCTGGTATTCCTCCAGGACTTCCCTCGGGGATACCTTCAGGATTTTTTTTGGGAATTCCTTCAGGAATTTATTCGGAAATTGCTCCAGTAATTCTTCGGAAATTCCTCCAGAAATTGCTCCGGGGTTTTCTCTAGAAATTCCTTCGGGGATTCTTCCAGGAATTCCTTCTTGGATTCTTCCAGGAATTTCTTCAAGAATTTCTTCGGATATTCCTACAGGTATTTCTTCGGGAATTCCACTAGGAATTTCTAAGGAAATTACCCCATAAATTTCTTCGGGAATTCCTCCAAGAATTTCTTCGATGATATTCTTCCAGGAATTCCTTCGTGGATTTCTCCCGGAATTTCCTTTGAATTTCATTCAGGAATAGCTACGGGAATTTCTCGAAGAATTGTTTCGGAAATTCCTCCAAGAATTTCTTCGGAATTCCTCCAAGAATTGCTTAGGGGATTTCCTCCAGTAATTTCTTTGGGGATTCCTCAGGGATTTTTTACGCGAATTCCTTCAGCAATTCTTCGGAAATTTCTTCGGGGATTCTTCCAGGAATTCCTCCAAGAATTTCTTCGGAAATTCCTCCAGAAATTTCTTCGGGAATTCCTCCAGGAGCTCCTTCGGGTATTCGGCCAGAATTTTTTTCGAAATTACTCCAGAAATTTCCTCGGGAATATCTCCAGAAATGTCTTTGGAAATTTCTCCATGAATTTCTTCGGATATTCCTACAGGAATTTCCATAGGAATTTCTCCAAGATTTTTTTCCGGAAATTCCTCCAGAAATTTCTTTGGGAATTTCTCCAGCAATTTCATCGGAAACTCCCAGAGAAATTTCTTGAAATATTTTTATAATTGCCAGAGAAATTTCTTGAAATATTTTTTGAAAAATTTCTGATCGAATTTCTGGAAGAATTTCTGAAGAAATACCCGGCAAATTTTTTTGAAGAAGAAGAAGATTTTCTGGAGGAACTCCCAAAAGAATTTCTAGAGGAATTTCCGAAGGAATTTCTGGAGAAATCCCCGAAGAATTCCTGGAAGATTTCTCGAAGCAATTCCTGGAGGAATTCCCGAAGAATTCCAGGTGGAATTCCTTAAGAAATTCCTGGAGGAATTTCCGAAAACAAATCCTGGAGGAATTCCCAAATAATTTCTTGGAGGAATTTCCGAAGAAAGTCCTGGAGAAATCTTCCCGAAGAAATCTGCGTAGTAATTCCCGACGAGATTGTTGGAGGAATTTCCAAAGAAGTTCTTGGTGGAATTTCCGAAGAAGTTCTTGGAGGAATTTCCGAAGAAATTCTTGGAGGAATGTTTGCAGAAATTCCTGGAGGAATCCCTGAAGAAATTTCTGGAGGTATCCCCGAAAGAATTTGTGGATGAATCCCCGAAGAAATTCTTGGAGGAGTCCCTGAAGGCAATCCTGGAGGAATCTACGAAGGGATTCCTGGAGGAATCTCCGAAGAAATTTCTGGAGAAATCCTCGGCGGTACCCGTGCAAAATCCGTAGCGGGAATTCTTTTAAAAAATCGTGAAATTATTCCTGGAGGAATTAACGAAAGAATTCCTGAAGGAATCCCCGAAGGAATTCTTCTTTGAATCCCCGATGGAGTTCCTGGAGGAATCCCCAATGGAATTCCCAAAGGAATTACCGAAAAAAAAAATCATGGAAGAGTTTCCAAAAGAATTTCTAAAGGATGCACTGGACGAATTTCTGGAGGAATTTCTTGGGGAATTTCTGAGAGAATTCACGAAGGAATTCTTGGGTAATTCTCGGAGAAATCTATGGGGGAATTCCCGGAGGAATCCCAGAAAAATTTCCCGGATGAACCTCTGTCAGAATTACCGGAGAAATCCCCGAAGGAATTAATAGTTGTTCTCGTTGGAATCATCAAAGAAATGTTTGGAGGAATTCCCGAAAAAAATACTGGAAGAATCCCCAATAGAAAACCCTGAGAAATCCCTTGGGAAATTTGCGGAACAATTCCAATTTGTGGAGGAATCCATGGGGAAATTCGCAAAGGAATCCCTGGGTGACATCTCTGTTGGAATTTCTAGAGGAATACCTGTGGAAATTCACGGGAGAATACCTAAGCTAATCATACTTGTCATACTTGTCATCATTCTTTTGGGGATTCCTCCAGGAATTCTTTCGAGGATTTTGCCAAGCATTCCTTCGAGGGTTCCTCCAAAAATTTCTTTGAGAACTCATCCAGGAATTCCTTTGTAGATTTCTAAAGTTAATTCCTCCAAGAATTCCTTCGGAAACTCCTCCAGGATTTCCTTCGAGGTTCCTCCAGGATTTCATTCGAAGATTCTTCGTGGAATTACTTCGGGGATTCTTCCATGAATTATTTCGGCAACTTCTCCAGCAATTGCTTTGGGGATTCATGGAATTCCTTCAGAGATTCCTCCAGGAATTTCTTTGGGGATTCTTCCAAGAACTACTTTGGGGATTTCATCAGGAATTCCTGCAGAAATCCCTTCGGGGATTCCTGCAGAAATTCCTTCGGCTATTCCTCCACGAAATCCTGCGGGGATTATCCCGGCAATTCTTTCGGGGATTCCTCCAGGAATTACTTCGTGGATTTCTCCAAGAATTCCTTCAGGAATCTCTCCAGGAATTCATCCCGGAATTCATTCTTCGGGAACTCCTCCAGCAATTATTTTAAAGATTCCTTCATGAATCCCTTCAGGGCTTCCTCCAGGAATTCCTTCGCGGATTCCTCCAGGAATTCCTTCGGGGATTGCTCCAGGAATATCTTCAGGGATTCTTCCAAGAACTTCTTCGGGGATTTCTTCAGAAATTCTTTCGGGGAATCCACCAGGAAGTCCTTCGGGTATTCCTCCTGAAATTCTTTCTTGGATGGGAGGAATACCTGGAGGAAATTCGAGAAAACCCCGAATGAATTTCAAGAAAAATCTCCACAGGAACAACTGGAAGAATTCCCGAACAAATTCCTGGAGGAATCCTCGAAGGCATTTCTGGCGGAATTCCCAAAGGAACAACTGGAGCAACTCCTGAAAGAAATTTAAGAAACCCTTTTTTAAGGAATCCTCAAAAGAATAGTAACAGGAATCCCCTAGAAAATACTGGAGGAATTCCCAAAAGAGTTCCTGGAGAAATCACCGAAGGAATTCCAGGGGAAAACTGTGAAGAATTCCTGGAGAAATCTAAAAAAACCCTCAAAAAATTTCCGAAGGGATTCCAGGACAAATCCTTAAAGGAATTCCTGGTGGAATCCTTGAAAAAATCTCCAGAGGAAATTCAGAAAAAAATATTTCCTGAAGAAATCTTCGAAAGAAGCCCAGGAACAACTTTGAGAGGATATTGCGATAGAAATTCTGTGGAAATCCTCACATTAATTCTTGGAGAAATCCCCACAAGAATCGCTTGAGAAATTGCTGAAGGAATTTCTGGAAACAACCACTGAATCCTGGACAAACCCCCAAAAAATGCCTGGAGGAATCTTTGCAGAATCCTCGAAGGGATTCCTGAAAAATCTCTGAATTCCTGAAGGAATCTTTGAAAGAATCCCGGAAGAATTTGTGAAGGAATTCCTAGTGCCAGAGGGATTCGCGGAGGAATCCTCGAAGGAATTCCTGGAAGAATTCTCGAAAAAAAAACTGGAGAAATCACCAAAAAAAATCCTTGAGAAATCGCGGAAGGAATTTCTGAAGAAATCCCCTGAGGAATTTCTGGAGGCATTCCCGGAGAAATGGCTGGAGAAATCCCGGAGGAATTCCTGGGAAAATCCCAGAAGGAATTCCTGCAGAATTGTCTGAAGAAATTCCTGAAGGAATCCCCAGAGGAATTTCTGGAGAAATTTCGAAGGAATACCTCAAGGAATCCTTGAAGAATCTTCGGAGGAATTCCTGGAGGAATCTTCGAAAGAATTGCATGAGAAATCCCGGAGGAATTCCTGGAGGCATCTCCGATTGAATCTTTGGAAGAATTCCTTCAGCAATGCCCAAAAAAATATATTAAAAACATAATTCCCAGTCAGTATGAATTATGAATCTCTGCCTAAACCATGAAGGAATTCTGGGATGAATATGTATATTCCTGTATAAACTCGTTAAGGCAACTTATAAGCGGATCCTTAGATAAACCATTACTAGATCCTTTGGGAGTTCACAAAGATATAACAATTATTTTTGAAGTGAACGCGGGCGTGGGGCGCAAATCTGGTACATATTCAATTGAAAATGCTGTCAATTCATCAGGTGCCTGGCCAGCAACCAATCCCCCGATTATGCCTTCGAAAACTGCAATCCACGACGTTCGTTCCCGTAGTTCACATTGAAACCAACGGGATCTCTGACGACGTTTTCAATCACATGTGAGGAGAAAACTTTGTATCCACTGCCTTTCAAATCTCCTCTGCACATCCAACGGGAAAGAAAATTCCCGGTTGAATCGCTAATCACGGCGCACGTCCAAGTCCATCCTCAGGAATATTTGAAGGGTATTTTTCGAAAGCATCGGTCGGCAGCACAGACTTGTTGTTTTTAATTTGTTTTGTTTTTCTTTGACGTTCCTACGCGATGGCGTAGCATGCGGTGCTAATTTATTTCCGCACGCAGCCAGTTCTTGTAAATCCGAGACTTAATTTTAGTGCGCCGAAATCGGCGTACTAAAGATAAATCTCAGATTAAAATCAAGGATAATACCGTTTGGTACTTAAAAAAATCGTGGATAATACGTGATTGGCGTCTAGTACGCTGTGGAGCTTACCGCCATTAATGTTCAAAATTCCACCGCTAGGCGGCGCTAGAGAGCAAACAAATTTTAAATTTCGCATATCTCAGCATCCTCGTTTTGTAGAAA